>NC_060120.1:115536397-115839428 GCF_021461395.2 Schistocerca americana
TTACCAAATTATTGATTGGTCCCTCTGTCAGGTGTTTGGGAGGTGTGATGTGATGTGTAAACAATCACCAAAGACGATGTGCCCTTTTCTAAGAGGGTTCCCGCAGTTGGAAGGGGAAAGCCATCAGAGATGTAGGCAATCATGGGGCATTTTCTCACAATGAGTCTTCTTCTTCATAGCCAGTGCCTACTAAACATAAATGGAAAGAGGCTAATGATTCAAAGACCATCCCAGCTGCACCATGGTTCCTTGTGGTTTCATGTACTGAAGACAGTCAGTACTTTGCTACAGTAAATCTATTTATTATTCAGTAAGGTGTTGATGCAACTGCTGGCCCTGTGATATCTTGCTCTCGTTTACACAATGACAATTTGCTTTTGGAGACTACTTCTGATTCTCAACCACAACAACTGCTTGCAGCTTTGCTCCTCCACAGCTACCCTGTTCGTGTCGAGGCCCATCTGAATTCTTCCCGTAATGTTATATACACTAGGCTGCTCAATGGACTGATCGAGGAAGAAATCCAAAGGTACCATTCTGACCAGGACGACACTGCAGTCCGTCAGGTGATGGAAGAAGCTAGTTGCATCCTTAGTGGCCACAAGCACTCTTTTTCTCATTTTTGATAGAGTGCTGCTTCTGTCAAAGATCAAAGCAGATTATGAAGTTACCACAGTCTGACCATACATTCAAAACCCAATGCGCTGCTACCAGTGTCATTGTTACAGCCACACTTGAATGTCCTGTTGACACCCATCCAAATGTGTAACCTGCAGTAGTGGTGCTCATGAGGGCAATTGTCCACCTCCTTCTCCCCACTGTATCAAGTGCAATGGCACATGCCTCCTCCTGCCAAGATTGTCACATGTATTTCAGTGAGTGGGCTGTCCAGGAGATCTGGGTAAAGCAAAAAGTGCCTTACCTGGTCGCTCGCAAGATGTTGGCTAGTCGGAAACCCTGCATTCTACTATCCAGCACTTACACTACTGTTCTTGCTACATCTCGCTCCATCAGGGATATTGCCACGCAGATGTGTGACATCAAATTCAGCACCAAAGTTGTAAAATTGCCCAATGTCATGGTAGCATCCCTGTCTCGTGCAGCTATGCAACAAGCCACCAAACTTTTGCCTCACAACTGACAGGCCGGAAAGGACAGAAGGAACACTCCCTTGAAGACTTCCTACGTCCCTCCAACCAAGCAACATCTGAATCTCCCTCTGCCAACCAGAAAGAATCCAAAAAGTCAAACAAAAGCACATGGTCTTCTCCTTTGCTGACTTGGAGATCCTCTTCGATGGTGTCGCCACGTGATCCCTCGCCCAGCGACCTCTGTGTCACTATTGCGCTTCGCCAACCGTTTTTCTGCCTGGACTCCACAGACTGACAGAAGGAGAATGACAATGCCTCTGTAGATCTCATGGAGCAGGATCCCCTAGCCTCTGTGCCCTGTAGCAGTGAGTCTTCGAAGGCTGGCACTCAGCAGCTGCCAAGGTGACACCTGTTCATTTTTTCCCTCCTCCTCCCATTTCCTCATTATGAATCCCCTTCAATGGAACGTTCATGGTCTTCGATGAAACAAAGAGGATTTACGGCTGCTCTTAGAATCGCAGTGTCCACTTGTGCTCTCCTTCCAGGAAACAAAATTGCTATATCCTCACGATTGCTTTGAGCTTTCACATTTTTCCTGGCCTGTTTTGACCCCCCCCCCCCCCCCCCCCCAATGGTGGCGCTCCATCTAATGGGGGAGTCATGCTGCCGCATCTGGGATTATGACAGTAGTCAAGCTATCTCCCTGTCTACCCAGCGTCAAGCTGTTGCAGTCCACATTTTTCTTCCTCACTTGACCTTTTCCCTTCATACTGTTTACATCCCTCCATCTTTCGATTTCATCAGGCTGGACTTCTTCCAGCTTATTGAGCAACCCCCTCACCTCTTTCTGCTGCTTGGTGACTTTAATGTGCACCATCTCCTTTAGGGTTCTCCCAGATCCTGCAAGAGAGATGTCCTCTTGGCTGACCTTCTCAATCAACTTAACCTCATCTGATGTAAAACAGGAGCATCCGTGTTCCTTTCAGACTCCATGCGCACCTATTCCCATATGGACCTCTCTTTTTGCACTGCCCAGATTGCCCATCGTCTTGAGTGGTCTGTTCTCTCAGACACATACCGTATTTACTCGAATCTAAGCCGCACCCGAAAAATGAGACTCAAAATCAAGGAAAAAAAAATTTCTCGAATCTAAGCCGCTCCTGTAATTTGAGACTCTAAATCAAGGTGAGAGAAAAGTTTTAGATCGCCCCTCCAAATCGAAAAACAGTTGGTCCATTGTAACGTGAAACACAATTGAGGTTGAATGGATGAAGATACAGATACAGTAGCTTGGTTCGAGTCATAAGCTTAACAGTTAAGCTTTACCAGGTAGCCATTGCTATGTGTCAGGCGCTCCATCCGTGTTTATACGGGTACCCTTCCTTTTTCGCGTGCTTCGTCTGGTTTGAATCGACTGCTTATTTTGCCTTGATCTGATAAGTGCCGCTCTCTTTGTTATAGGTGTTTATGTCACTTTAAGCTGAAAATGCATTATTGTACTGTGTCATGCATTGTTTGTTACATTCTGATAATGCGTGTTTACGACCTGTCGTCGCTCGCAGCTTGGCTTGCTTTTGTGCGCGCTACCGCGGCTTTTTTAAAAAAAAAAAAGAAAAAAAGAGGAATTGTCTCATAAGCGAAACAATGGCGAGAGTCTGCTATTTGTTGTTACCTAAACTGCTGCTTTCTTTGATAATGATCAACAAGAACCAAATAATTGACTGTGTATGATAGAAGATGTTCTGAACGAGAGTTTAGCGAAAATTTTTCTCTGTTTGAAAATCTTTGCAAACGACTCTTTAGTACATTACATTCTGCACAGAAATTAGGGTCATCTTAGATTTAAAAATATAGTCAGTTGCCGTACTTAGTTTCTGACTGTATCACTATTCAGCATAAGAATAATAGGAATATAAACATGACGTGATATGTATATTCTTCCGCGTTTGCTGTTCTAGTTTCGTAGTTTATTAGGCAGACAGGATTTAAATGGAATAGCAGCAAACACGAAAGAATACATGGCATAATGTTTACATTCTTCTACCTTTTAATTTATTTACTGACACAGAGGTTTTGGCGCCAGTATTTATCTTTGTGCCTGCAAAGCATACCTGTGTAGCGCGACATATATTTGATGGCAGAAGTTAGTTGTGGCGACACCTACCAACATTTTTCAGAGCTTCTGCTTACTTTGCACTCAATTCTAAGCCGCAGGCGGTTTTTCGGATTACAAAAACCGGGAAAAAAGTGCGGCTTAGATTCGAGTAAATACGGTACTCGAGTGGCCATTTCTTGTGGGCTATCCATTTGCTGACACCTACCGCACCTACGTGCACACCCAAATGGCTGCTTTATAAGGCCAACTGGGGTTCTTACTCCTCCCTGGTGGTCTACAACGAACAACATTTCCCTGGTTGTGATGACTATTTAGAATATCTTACAAATGTTATCCTTACTGCGGGCAGAACATTCCATTCCTCGCATTTTCTCTTCACCACGCCGTGTCCCAGTCCCTTGGTGGACTGAGGCGTGCCGTGATGCAATTTGCATGTGGAAACACATTTTTAACCATCATCCTATGATGACAGACTGCATTTGTTATAAACATTTGCATGCAAGGTGTTGTCTTATTCTTCAATATAGCAAGAAAGCTAGCTGGATTTCCTTTACTAGATCTTCTGACAGTTCCACTCCCTCTTCTGTATGTGGGCCAACCTCCAGCGGCTCTCTGGGACCAAGGTCCATTCCTTAATTTCTGGCCTGACAGTAGCAGACGTTGTTATAGTGGACTCTATTACTGCCCCAACACATTGAGCTGTTATTTTGCAGAGATTTGGAGCTCCTGCCACCATCACCCTGCTGTTCTCCATCAGAAACGAGTGGAGGGGGTTCGGGTGATACCCTTTTCTTCCCAGAATCGTGAGTGCTACAATGCTGCTTGTTCTATGAGGGAGCTAGATCATGCTCCCACTTCATCCCAGTCCTCCACCCCAGGGCCGGATGATTTTCACATTCAGATGTTGCAGAACCTTTCTCTTGTGGGCAAGCACTTTCTCCTTCATTCGTACAATCACATCTGGGCATAGGGCAAGTTTCCTAGATGCTGGCATGAAGCCATTGTCATACCCATACCAAAGCCTGGTGAGGACAAACACCTTTCTTGTAGCTATCACCCTGTCTTTATAGAAAGCTGTGTTTGCAAGGTTATGGAATATATGACTCATGTCAAACTAGTCTGGTGGGTGGAGTCTCAGAATTTCCTAACCAGTGCACAATGAGGATCTTGAGTGCACCGTTCTGCAGTTGATCATCTTCTCACTTTGTCAACCTGTATCATGGATGGTTTCCTGCAGAAATAAGACTGTGGCCATGTCTTTTGATTTGGAGAAAGCCTATGATACCTGCTGGAGGACTGGTATCCTCCGTACTCTCTACACCTGGGGCTTCCGTGGCCGCATGCTCCGGTTCCTTCAGGAATTTTTAAAAGACCAAGTTTTCAGCTTGTGGTCTTCTGAATAGTGTTGCTGACTCTGGATCACTGGGTCCCGGGTTCGATTCCCAGTTGGGTTGGGGTTTTTCTCCACCCAGGGACTAGTTGTTTGTGTTGTCCTCTTCATCTCATTAGCATTTGGGAAGTGCCAAGAGTGGAAATGGAAAGATTTGGAACTTGTAAAGGCACTTATGACAAAGATGTTGAGCACCCCGCAAACTATCATCGTCATCATCATCCTTCATCATCCATCCTGAGTGTTGTACTCTTTCCTATCTCCATTAACCCTTTAGTGGCCCATCTCCCACCTAGCATCTCTGGCTCTGTTTTTATTTACAATTTTGCCATCTGTTGCAGGTCACCACTGACTTGTCTCCTTGAGTGGCTTCTTCAGTGATGTCTCTATCGTCTTTACCTATGGAGCATCAAGAATGGCTTTTGCTTTGCCACTGACAAAATTGTTTGTATCGATTTCTGGTGACACAGTTGATTTCTTCCACCATGTTTACATCTTGGGCCTGTTGCTCTTCCGTTCATTGAAACTAAGAAATTCCTGGGGCTCATGCTCAATAGGAAACTTTCTTGGTCTTCCCACATGTCTTGCCTTGCTGCCCGCTGTATGTGGTTCCTCAAAGTCCTATGTGTCCTCAGTGGTACTTCATAGGAACCAGATCAGACCATCCTCCTCAGTTTGTACCGGTCCCTTGTCCATTCGAAACTAGACTATGAGTGTTTCGTTTATGCATCTGCCTGTCTGTCCCTCTTACACCATCTCAATAGTATCCACCATTGTAACGTTGTTTTGGCCTTGGGCACTTTTTACACTAGCCTGGTGGAGAGTCTGTACGCAAAAGCTGCTGAACTACTGCTGTCATACTGCCGTGATTTTCTCCTCAGCAGATACACATGCAATTTGCTGCCACCCCCGGCCACCCATCCTATGCCACCTTCTTCAATGACTCCTTTGATCGCCAGTATGAGGCATGTCCCTCTTCTCTGTTACCTCTTGGAGTTAGTGAACTGTTCTTGCTCCAGCAACTTAACTTCACACTACCTGCCACTGTCCTGATGGGTGTGAACCCTTCACCACCTTGGCTTTGTGCAGCAGCTGGTGTTCACTTTGGCCTTCATTCACCTTCGAAGGACACTACTCCAGCCTCGTTCTATCACTGTAAGTTTCATGACCTTTGCACGTATCTTCACAATAGCACCTTTGTGTATACTGACGGCTCTCAGGCTGACCATGGTGTCGAGTGTGCCTTCATCATTTGCAATGACAGTTTTTGATTTCAGCGTTCAGAAAACTGCTCAGTCTTTACTGCAGAGCTCTTCCCCCTGTATCAGGCCTTGCATTACGTCCAGCGATACAGGCTCTTCAAATGTATCATCTGCCCTGCTCTCTCAGTGCCCTTCAGAGCCTGTGTATGCTGTACACCAGCCATCCCTTAGTGCAATGGGTCCAGGAAAGCTGTCACTTGCTTACTCTTGATGGAGCCACTGTGAAGTTTATGTGGGTTCTTGGTCATGTCGGTCTGATGGGAAACAAGGCCACTGATGCTGCAGCCAAGGCTGCAGTCCTCATACCTTGGCCGCTAGTTCTACCATACCCTCCGATGATCTCTGTGTTTCCATCTGTCAGCAGGTGGTGTCACTTTGGCATCACAACTGGTTCACCTTTCATGGGAACAAGCTCCGGGGAATTAAGCCTCTCCCAGTCGCTTGGAATCATATCACAGCAGTATTGATTAGGAGCCTTGATACAAGTTGGCCAGTGCTGACTGGAACTATCTTAGGCCTGAACATGAATTTAGAAATGTGGTATCAGTTGCATTCATCACTGGGAAGGATGGATCTGTTGACGGCCCATGTGATCACTACTATTTTTATCTTATCTGTCTCTCAGTAATGGTAAAAAAGATTAAAAATTTTGAATCAATATTTACATAGCTAAGAAACAGATTTAAAAAGGGGTTTAGAACAAAGGAGAATTTAGTGATAATGGATTTAGTTGCACTTAATGACAATAATAACTTAATGTACTGTGTTAAATAAACAATCTTCTTTCTCTTTGAAATTAGTGACAATAGGCTGCTTTGTGCCACTCATATTGTAACAAGTATCTTGTCCTTCACTCATTAGTGTGGTTTGTAGAGTGTAGTTGCAGAAGCAGATAGTACAAGCAATAGTGTTGACTTGATCAGTTTTCTGCCCTATTCTTTTACTTAACATTAATCCTGTCTAGTATGGAGTCTGCTGTGATTTGGAAATTTTACTTTTTATTTAACGTTGCAACCAGATGCCATTCCTGTCACCCCCTTAAGGGAGGAAAGTCATGCAGAATTTGGAAATCATCCTGGCATTTTCCAAACAAGTATGGAAAATTGTGTAAAATCACCCTCAGGCTGGCTGATTTAGCAGCCACATTTGTTAACCTGCCACACAGATTTGTTCCTGATATGGCTTACCTCCTATCTAGCAAGTTAGTGTGCTGCCTGTTACGCTATACAAGCAGTTGTTGACTTGATCTGGAACTTAATTTATTTTTTATCCAGGGATCACCTCGCAATGATGTAGGGCTTGTCTTCATTGTACAATGAAAATGGATAGCTCAAATATACTTACACATAGAATATACAAGTATGTTTTTGCAAGAACAAGACTGGTGGTTGGCCTTGACCATGCTGAAGGAACTATCCCAGCACTTTGCCTGGAAATATTTAGGGAAGCCAAAGAGAACCTAAATCAGGGCTATCAGACAGAGCACACTTCATCTTCCTGAATATGAGATCAATATATCTAAAAACAAAGATGATGAGACTTACCAAACAAAAGCGCTGGCAGGTCGATAGACACACAAACAAACACAAACATACACACAAAATTCAAGCCTTCGCAACAAACGGTTGCTTCATCAGGAAAGAGGGAAGGAGAGGGAAAGACGAAAGGATGTGGGTTTTAAGGGAGAGGGTAAGGAGTCATTCCAATCCCGGGAGTGGAAAGATTTACCTTAGGGGGGGGGGGGAAAGGACAGGTGTACACTCGCGCACACACACACACACACACACACACACATATCCATCTGCACATACACAGACACAAGCAGACATTTGTAAAGGCAAAGAGTTTGGGCAGAGATGTCAGTCGAGGCGGAAGTAAAGAGGCAAAGATGTTGTTGAAAGACAGGTGAGGTATGAGTGGCGGCAACTTGAAATTAGCGGAGGTTGAGGCCTGGCGGATAACGAGAAGAGAGGATATACTGAAGGGCAAGTTCCCATCTCCGGAGTTCTGACAGGTTGGTGTTAGTGGGAAGTATCCAGATAACCCGGACGGTGTAACACTGTGCCAAGATGTGCTGGCCGTGCACCAAGGCATATTTAGCCACAGGGTGATCCTCATTACCAACAAACACTGTCTGCCTGTGTCCATTCAAGCGAATGGACAGTTTGTTGCTGGTCATTCCCACATAGAAAGCTTCACAGTGTAGGCAGGTCAGTTGGTAAATCACGTGGATGCTTTCACACGTGGCTCTGCCTTTGATAGTGTACACCTTCCGGGTTATAGGACTGGAGTTGGTGGTGGTGGGAGGGTGCATGGGACAGGTTTTACACCGGGGGCGGTTACAAGGGTAGGAACCAGAGGGTAGGGAAGGTGGTTTGGGGATTTCATAGGGATGAACTAAGAGGTTACGAAGGTTAGGTGGACGGCGAAAAGACACTCTTGGTGGAGTGGGGAGGATTTCATGAAGGATGGATCTCATTTCAGGGCAGGATTTGAGGAAGTCGTATCCCTGCTGGAGAGCCACATTCAGAGTCTTATCCAGTCCCGGAAAGTATCCTGTCACAAGTGGGGCACTTTTGGGGTTCTTCTGTGGGAGGTTCTAGATTTGAAGGGATGAGGAAGTGACTCTGGTTATTTGCTTCTGTACCAGGTCGGGAGGGTAGTTGCGGGATGCGAAAGCTGTTTTCAGGTTGTTTGTGTAATGGTTCAGGGATTCCGGACTGGAGCAGATTCGTTTGCCACGAAGACCTAGGCTGTAGGGAAGGGACCGTTTGATGTGGAATGGGTGGCAGCTGTCATAATGGAGGTACTGTTGCTTGTTGGTGGGTTTGATGTGGATGGACGTGTGAAGCTGGCCATTGGACAGATGGAGGTCAATGTCAAGGAAAGTGGCATGGGATTTAGAGTAGGACCAGGTGAATCTGATGGAACCAAAGGAGTTGAGGTTGGAGAGGAAATTCTGGAGTTCTTCTTCACTGTGAGTCCAGATCATGAAGATGTCATCAATAAATCGGTACCAAACTTTGGGTTTGCAGGCCTGGGTAACCAAGAAGGCTTCCTCTAAGCGACCCATGAATAGGTTGGCGTACGAAGGGGCCATGAGATCAGTGTCTTAACTGCACTGCCCCAATCTCATTCACATATTCTGAACCTCTTACATTGAATAATTTCTTTTAGCTTCTGTATCAGTCTTTTTCCTTGTGTTCCAAGCACCTATATTGTTGATTTATCCTTGTCCTTCACTTCCTTTCTTTCTTATGCTTATAAGTTTCAGTGGGAGGATCCTTTGCATCTGAACATTTGAGATTATGTATAGTATTATATCTTTCAGTAAAAGTACCTGGTATTACTATTTGGGTAAGTACAGTGTCTATTGTCTGGTATTTTTTCATTCTCTGTTTATAATATGTAAAAGAAATATCGTTATCTAGTTCTTAATCATTGTTTTAATTCAAATATTATTACTGTTATGAAACTGTCATGTCTGATATATGTTCTCAGAAAATGGCTCACAGGTGTTTATTTTTTCATTACTTGTTACAGTAATTGTAGGGCTATTTTTGCACGATAAAATATTATCTATATATTAAGAGCACAGAATTTGTGTTGTATATTAAATCTTGCACTGAGCAGAGAAAAAATATTTATGAAGAAAATTTAATGGGCTGTTGTAAATTGGAATTTAATGACAGTGTTATTGTACAGCCAAGTAAAAGATCCCTATTTGGCAAAAGAAGACAATGGAACTGGTGAACAAGCAACAAGAATGAAATGAATAAACAGTCTCTCATAAACAGGAGTGAACATGGACCAGCTGACACAGTCCCAAAACATCATTTGGTGGCTTGGTGAGAGTAAAAGGATGAGATATATATGCTGTCTGCTTCAGCAAAATGAATAAAACTTTATCTGTCTGCTAGAATGAAATGCTTTCCTCATATTTTAATTTTTATAGAAACTGCTGCTTTTAGTAAAATCAGACAGCTAAAATTGCGATGTTTCACTTCAGTGCACTGTCATCAGAGATACTAAATGCTGCAGTGATAACCAAATAGCTTTGCACTATTCTGTAATTATACAGTGCTTCTAAATAATTCAGGATTATGCGATGCCCATGCTCAAATTTGTAGGGCATTAATATTGTCAGTTTATGACTTGGTGTAATAGTTGTCTGTCCTGTGTCCAGATTCTTGTCTTTCATTACACTTACCACAGCATGAGAACTAAATGTTTGCTAAAGAACATCACTAATTTTGACACAAGCAAAATATTGTTTCAGATAAATGTTTGATTCCCCTAATTTTGCTTATATACTTCTAAGTGATTTATAGTGAAACTGAATTAACAGAGCTCTGCAACTGCCTGATGTAAGTTTGAATATCAAGGGAAATTTATATTGTGCTTTTGTTTTACATGTTGGTTAAATGCACCTTTACCTTTCTGAGGTAAAATCATGCAGTCCAAATAATTAACACTTTTCAGGATGCAAATTTCTGATTTCAAGCTTATCACTTATGGGTTTCTAAGGATAACAGAAAAAGTTTATAAATAATTCTGTAAGTGTTCACAAATAGAATCAACGTTAGAAAGATGATGTAAAAACCATTTAGTTGAGGCACTGAGCTATAGATAGCTGCGTAAAGAAGCCTGAACTTCCAGCTAAACTTTCAGACTGTGGCTAGTTGAGCCATCATGCTGGGAAATGCTAATGTTTTGTCCAAAAGCTTTCACCACAAGTTCAGTCTTGTTAATGAAGCTACCTATCACTCAGTGCTACTTTCAAGTGAACAGTGCATGATTATCTTGTGCTTCTGTAAAGACTTTTGGAAATAACTTTATGAATATTATAGCATCGTAGTAAAGAAGGGTACACATAGATTATTCATTTTTGTATGTTACAGGATTCCTTGATTTATTTCTCTCAAGAGCTCGCTCACATCCCCTTTAAAAACAACAGTAGCCTTCTCAGTTATGTATCAAAGTTATTTTGGAGCAAGGGGATGAGGTTGAAATCTTTGATGTTTCGTCTTTTACTTATTTGGCAAGTGTTTGTTTTTTAAAACAGACAATTACATTTTTAAATCTTACACTAATGGATAGTACAAAATAGTTATTATGTGGGCCTTTTACTTCATCCAAAAAGTAGATCATTGTGATGCGTGTACGTTACCGTAATTACCACGTTAGAGTTTATACTACAGACCAGGGATTTCCAAACTGTCTCTGACAGAACACTTTGAAAATCCTGATAGTCAGATGGAACACCTTGTTTATTTTGAAGGTTAATAAATTTTTTTTAAAAAATGAGAGAAACTTGTTTTCTTCAATATTACTTCAATTTTAAATTGTAACTAATAACACAGAAATAATGATAAAATTTAAAAAAAATTAGCAGGCATTGAAATATCGAAAAAAGCCACGTTATTTGTGGAGCAGTTATTCATGGTTTGAGAAACCCTGCAGTAGACAATAAAAATCAGTTGGTTATAATGAAGGTTATTCAGAAAGTAAGTTCTGAATCACGCGAACACTTAGAGGCGCATGCGCACTTGCTTTTGGTATGCCTTGCTCGTAAAATGATGCCATTTGCATTGGTATTTTCGCAGTGTGCTGTTTATGGAGTCAGTTCAAAACCTTTAAAACAGTCAATCAGCCCAGTGACTGTGAAATATAAATATGGCCAGTGATTTGTTTTTGACAACAAGGAACATTGCTGCAACAGAAATTCATTGACAGATAAGTCACATTATGGTCACATTGTGATGAGTGACAGTAAAATGTGTAAGTGGGTGAGAGGAGTCAAGATGAATGCGAAAATGTCCATGATGAACCATGATTAGGCTGACCACCAGTGATCTCAGAAGATTTGCTCAAAGCCATGGATGAAAAGATTTGTGAAGACCAGCTATTAACAATTTTAACTTAAACATTGGAATTTCTGAATGTGGATAGAACAACTTTGCACAAAACTGTCTCTGAAAAGTTGCAGTTTCACAAATTGTGTGCATGCTGGGTTCCCAGGCTACTTACCGAGAGTCACTAAATGGAAAGAATGGCTTATGCTCTTGATGTTTTAGACTGATATCATAAGGAAGGTGACTAGTTTTTAGAGAATATTGCCACAAGGAATGAGACATGGGTTTCTCACAGGACACCAGTCTAAATGTCAGTCAATCGAATGGCGTCATATATCATCACGTCAGAATCAGGGCCAAGCAGACAATTTTGACCGCAATGGTTTTTGGGATAGACATAGTGTCATATTAGTCAGGTTTAAGAAGCAAGGGACAATAATAAACTCAGTCCCGTACTGCACTACCCTGACTGAATTTCGATGTGCAATACAGAATAAGCAATGTATGTTTCTGAGTTTTGTTGCTGCATAACAATGCCGGACTCCAGTCTATCATTCACAATCAAAATTTGATCAGATCTTCTGGAAGGGAACAGATTGTTCACCCACCGTACAGTCCAGACCTGGCGCCAAGCAATTATCACTCATTCTGTTACCTAAAGGAGTTTTTCTGTGGCAACAAGCATTTTGAAATAGATTACATGGTGAAAGAAGCATTTAAAGACTGGTTATCCTCACAGGTGGCAGATGTCTGGGACTTAGGTATTGGTTATCCTCACAGGTGGCAGTTGTCTGGGACTTAGGTATACAAAAACTTGTAGAATGTTATGACAGAATTTTTAAACAACTGCGGAAACTATATAGAAAAATAGAAAAACATGCAAGGCAGTAAATAAAAACATTTTTTTGCAAAAATCTGTGATAGTTAATGCTTTACAAGAAATTGGACCTTGTTATTCGAATAACCCCCGTACATTACAAGCAACATTTTCAGTAACATACATCATTGCAGTTAATTTTATACTAGTTTACTGTTTATACATTTCGTTCTTGCAGTTACACAATGCTATGGCAAACACTTAATCTGTAGTAGTAACTGTGTTTACTTTCATAGTAGTTTTACCTAAATAACTGCCTTGGAAAGTATTTCAGATGAAACAGTACCAGCTTCAAAGTTTTATACCCTTTATGATGTTTTGGATCTTATTGTCATCTGGCTATGGGTCAAATTAAATCCAATAGGATATATGCTTTTAACAGCACAAAAATGGCCAAAACTGGAATTTGTGCCCTATCACCTGCATAATGAAGATTCCAGTCCCATTAAAGGATGGGGGGGGGGGGGGGGGGGGGAGAGAGAGAGAGAGAGAGAGAGAGAGAGAGAGAGAGAGAGAGAGAGAGAGAGAGAGAGAGAGAGAGAGAATAATGTCTGAGTCAGTTTTGGATAATAAATGGCAAATCTATGCAATTGGGGCTGACTGACCACCATGTTATCCTGTGACAGTGGCAACATTCAGGTACAGTATGGAGGGGCATGCAATCAGCACACTGCTCTCCTGGCTGTTATCATCATTCTTGACCTTAAAACCAATACTTCTCACTCAGTTAGCTCCTTGGTTGGCATCGCGAGGCTGAGTGCATACTGTTACAATCCACCCACCAAGGAAACTCCCCTAGCAGTACCAGGAATTGAGCCCAGGTTTTTCAGTCAAGCAGTATGTTCACTACTTTGAAAATGTGATTTTTCAACCTACACATCAAAAGTCTAAGTAACTGTCACTATATTTTGTGGGGCAATTTGCAGGTTGATTATGGAAAAAGTAGTGAAGAAAAGATGTAAACTAAACTGTCACTATATTTTGTGAGGCAATTTGCAGGTTGATTATAGAAAAATTAGTGAAAAAAAGACATAACTAAACTGGTTCCCTCGTAAAATGTCTACTACCATTTCGTAAAATGTTCTAGGGACAAATAAATATGCATCAGGGGATAAACCTTTTATCACTCTACTAATGAGATGCTGTTGTTGCAAGTACTCTCTGTTTGCTCTAATGATGACTAAGTAGCCCATAATGTGAGAGACAAGGGCAAGTTTTAGCTTTGAGATAAAACTGCCTTCTTAGAGTCAAAATATCAAATTTACTGAATCAGTGCCACATACTGCATAAGATTTATTCAGACTTCATCAATACAGGAGAGTATCAAATGAGTTTAGCCAGATAACTCATCATTATACCTGGAAACCAATGTGTGATAAAATATATTGTAAGACACTCCTTTTTATGGTGCCAAGTTTTAACTGCAGTAGAACCAGATAGTGTGATATCCCATGGCTTCCCTGTGACATTACTGAGACTGAATGTCTTGTATTACTGTGCAGAACATTTTCTGGACAGCCTTTAGAGATGAAATACTGTCAGATGCAGAGCTGATAGAGAATGAAAATAGCGATTCTATTTTGTCTTATTTTCTTTTTTGTAAGAAGAGTAAGAGGCTAAAGCATAGCCAGGAATATTGTTCAGATGCACTTATGGTGACAACCTCCACCATAAAATAAGAGTTGTAAGGCTCTGTGCAGTACCCCACAGTTGGTGTACTTCTCTTCTGATTTAGTTCCTGGTAGTTTAATTGTAACTGTCTTTTTGTCTGTCAGAGCTTCACATGAAAATTGTAAAGTTTTTAGACAGGTTATTAAACAATAAAAAATCCAGGATGGGATCTAACAATATGATGAAAAGGAAAGTTGCTACTCACCATATAGCAGAGTACTTTCAGTAATACATAATTTGCAGGTGAATATGATTCTGTTCATAGTATTAATTCCACCACATCCACAGATAACATGCTAAGTGAACTACTCTGACTTTATAACTTTGCTGTAAATTTCAAGTAGTGCTAAGTCAGATAACGATCAGAACTGAATTCAGACAGCTGCTATGTTGCACACTATTATTGTCAGGAGAATAAACTCTTCTTAGTTGGCTCTTATTCGGTACAGGAATTTGTTCAATAAATACGGATGCATTCTACTAAATAGCAGAGTAACAGCAAAAATAAATAAATGAAAATGTGATGAATAAAAAAGCATTTAAGTAGACTGTTAGGTGGAAACTTGATCACTTTTTGTTTTTTAAAGTGTTTCAGATGGAGGCTATCATAAATATCAACTGTCACATTAAACTGAAAAACATTAAAAGAGTACATTTCCTCACTGGTCAAACAAAATCAACAGAAAGAAATGTTTAAAAGGTGCAGTGTTTACTATCTGATCCATGATATTACAGAATCACTGCTGTCATAAACAGCCAAAGTTGGAGCACGACTTAACATGGGCAACTGTTTTAACGCTTACGCCTTGATGTTTTCATTTGAATGAAAATGAGTTGTTAGTGTGAAACTCTTAGAAACTAATCTAGGAGCAAACTGTACAAACTGATGGGTGCTGCACAGAAACCCTGTGTGTTACTCAGCTTATTAATCTTCCTGGTCTTAATTGATAGTGTAGGTTTCTGTCAGTAGATCAAGACATTATTGGTGGTTATATTTTATTATCTTGCCCTATTTACAGAAATGGTATTAAAACTCTCTGAGGCATTCTTTTAACATTCTCGTTCCGTAAGTTAAGTAATCTTCATGGTCCATAAAACAAGAGTTACAACAATAATGTTTGTCACAAGCCACCTAGCTCCATTATAACATTTGATATAGTGATGAGGATAAAATATATATCACAAAACTGACTGTGAGATGTGGGTAGCACTAACTGTGTATGAGCCCCATCCCCCAGTGGCATTCAGGACATCAGTATGAGTTGTGATGCCTTCATGTGATAATACTACATGCAAGGTACCATACTATGAATCAGGCCTTCCAGCATGACTTGTGTAAACTCCTGCCTCTGTTGATCCAGCACCCTCTGGGGGTCAGCAGTGCCCCATAGTAGTTGGTGATAGTCTGTAATCCTTCAGTGTAGACTATTCTGTGCATTTTCAGTTGGATTAAGCATTGAAGTACAATGTGAACACTCTGTAGATGTAATTTTTTTCATGTTGGAGGTATGTGTCCACTAGGCCAGGTCTGTATGGTTGGGCAGTATCATGTATCAGAAGAGAATGAGCCCTACATTCACTAACAAAAAGGTGCTCGTTGTAACACAGTTTCATTTTTACAGGCCACAAACATTACATTATCCTAGAAGTGTCCTGCTGTGGTACTCATATTTCTACTATTATGAAAACACAAGTGCTGCCATATTGTCCATTTCCATAAGAATGGAATGTGACATATTCTAGGGGTGTGCCAGGTGAAGATGTTGACACTCGCTCTCCAAGCTTACACTCCAAGCTTTTACTTATCACCTCAAAGAAATAAAGTTATGTAATTAATTTTTTAATTGTTTGCAGGTACATGTCTGCTGTCTGCAGTCCTAGTACAAAATGAAATGAGTAGCAAGTACAAAATGTCCTAGCCCATTGACAAAATGGAGTACACGTGAGGGGGTAGTCAAACGTTTTTATTCATAACCTTGAAAAATAAAGTGATGAAATGCTAAAGTTACAAAATTAGTCTTTTATTTGTTTGTAGGTATTTCTTGACTTCCGAATAGCATTTGACTCAGTACCACACCTATACTTATTGTCAAAAGTATGATCATATAGGGTACCAAATGAAATTTGAGAGTGGATTGAGGACTTTTTGAAAGGGAGGATGCAGCATATTACCATGTTACCTTAGACAGAGTGTTACTATCAGATGTAGAAGTGACTTCAGGTGTGCCTCAGGGAAATGGGTTGGGACCCTTGCTCCTCATGTTATATATTAATGGCATTGTGAAAAATATTAATAGTAACCTCAAGCTTTTTGCAGGTGATACAGTTATCTATAATAAAGTGCTGTCTGTAAGAAGCTGCATAAATATTCAATCAGACACTGATAAAATGTCAAAGTGGTGCAAAGATTGGCAACTTGCTTTAAATTTTCAGAAATGTTAAATTGTGCACTTCACAAAATGGGGAAAAAATATCTTATGACTATAATATCAGCGAGTTACAACTAGAATTGGCCAAGGCTCAGTCGTGGATAAAACAAATGAGTTCAGTTTATTGGTAAAATGCTGGGGAAGTGCAGTCAGCCTGCGAAGGAAATGGCTTACAAATCACTCATGCAACCCATTATAGAATATTGCTCTAATTTGTGCCATCCGTACTAACAGGTGATATTGAATTTATACAGAAAAAGGCAGAATAAATGGTCACCAGTTTGTTTTACTCATATGAGAGTGTGACAGAGATGCTGAAGAAACTGAACTGGCAGACTCTTGAAAATAGGTGTAAACTATCCCAAGAAAGTCCATTAACAAAGTTTCAAGAACTGGCTTTAAAAGATATCTAGGAATGTATTGCTCACAAAGGGACTGTCAAGACAAGATTAGAATAATTACTGCATGCCCAGAGGCATTCAAACAATCATTCTTCCTATGCTCCATATGTGCATGGAACTGAAGTAACCCTAAAAACTGGTACAATGATACATACACTCCGCCAAGCACTTTACGTGGTTTGCATACTATAGATGTAGATACATGTTGAAATCCCCACACAACAATACTGTAACACTTCCTGGAGGAGCCAAAACAAAATGGTGCATTCCATCTCCTGTCTATCAGTGGACTGCACCATTTTGTTCTGGTACCTTAGTGACATATGACATTGTGGTGTGGGGATTTCAATGTACCAGGATGTCAGACATGTACCTACAAACGAACAAATCTGTATAATTTTAGTTTTTTGAGGTAACAGTTAAAACTTTATGACAACTCTTTAGACTTTAGCCCACTGTTACTGAGTCCGCTCCCCAGCAGAAACAGCAACACATTCACTGAAGAACCTTCTGGGACTGGTTGGTTGTTTGTGGTGAACCTTGCCATCTTCATGCAATCTCCTCCAGAGCTGCAGCATGGTGCTGTGGATGAGATACGTGTCTTGCCCCATCTGGCTCTCATTGTGGCCAGCATCTAACCAGACAGTGATCCAGACAAATATAATGTCATCTAAATGTGTTTTCTATGCCATTCTGATTCTCTGTGACTCAAATACTCTGTCAAATAAAACAATAAACAGCCAGAATATCTACCCACATGGATTGTTGCAGGCAGTGTGAGCAGTGTTTTACTGCTCTGCAACATATGTGATGTGTTTATTGTCTTGTCACACGTTAAACTGGAACTGACACCATGGTGCAAGGTTTTTTGATAACGTCGGAACTGTACTTCAGCGCTCTTCCATCTTTTGCATGTTGCAGCATATATGAGTTCTAACATTTCGATCTCTGTAGTAGAATAATTGCTTTCTGCTTTACTTAACCGATGTGAGGTATAGGCTACCAAATTCTCTGCTCCGTGTAATTCTTTACCTAACACACAGTGAAGCACACAATTTCTCGCAGCACATGACGATACACACTCCTACTCATAATTTGGATAAACCCACACCAGACCAGTTGGCAAAATTTCTTTTAGTTTTCCAAACACATCTTTTTCCTCTGATGTCCAGTGGAATTTCACTCCTTTTTTTCATTGAGTGAGTGATTGGTTGTGTTATTTCTGCAAATTTTGGAAAAAAATTTTCTATTACAGTTTACTAAACACAAGAATGACTGTAACTCCTTCGTTGCACAAGGCATTAGAAAATCCTGTATGTCCTTTACTAATTTGGGATTTGCCTGAATACCATCGCAACTAATCACATGGCCTAAATGTTATACTTCCTGCTGCACAAAGTGACACTTCCCTGTTCTGAGAGTCAGGAGTACGCTCGTAACCTGTTAAATATGTCTTGTAAACATAGCACAAGTTCCTCCATAATCTAGGAAAGACAGTTACATTGTCCAAGTATACCAGACACTGCCTTGGTTTTAACCCCTGTAAAACTCCGTCTAACAAATGCTGAAATGTGGCTAGTGCGTTGTTTACCCCAGATGGCATATGACAATATTTTTATTGTCCCATACGAAGTGTAAATACCATTTTCAGTTGGTCCTTCAGTGCTGCTTCTAAGTGATGATAACCACTGACTGTGTCCATGGTGACAGGGGAGGGGGGGGGGGGGGGGGGGGACTACACTGCTACAAATTGTCAAAAGTTGCCATTATACACTCCTGGAAATTGAAATAAGAACACCGTGAATTCATTGTCCCAGGAAGGGGAAACTTTATTGACACATTCCTGGGGTCAGATACATCACATGATCACACTGACAGAACCACAGGCACATAGACACAGGCAACAGAGCATGCACAATGTCGGCACTAGTACAGTGTATATCCACCTTTCGCAGCAATGCAGGCTGCTATTCTCCCATGGAGACGATCGTAGAGATGCTGGATGTAGTCCTGTGGAACGGCCTGCCATGCCATTTCCACCTGGCGCCTCAGTTGGACCAGCGTTCGTGCTGGACGTGCAGACCACGTGAAACGACGCTTCATCCAGTCCCAAACACGCTCAATGGGGGACAGATCCGGAGATCTTGCTGGCCAGGGTAGTTGACTTACACCTTCTAGAGCACGTTGGGTGGCACGGGATACATGCGGATGTGCATTGTCCTGTTGGAACAGCAAGTTCCCTTGCCGGTCTAGGAATGGTAGAACGATGGGTTCGATGACGGTTTGGATGTACCGCGCACTATTCAGTGTCCCCTCGACGATCACCAGTGGTGTACGGCCAGTGTAGGAGATCGCTCCCCACACTATGATGCCGGGTGTTGGCCCTGTGTGCCTCGGTCGTATGCAGTCCTGATTGTGGCGCTCACCTGCACGGCGCCAAACACGCATACGACCATCATTGGCACCAAGGCAGATGCGACTCTCATCGCTGAAGACGACACGTCTCCATTCGTCCCTCCATTCACGCCTGTCGCGACACCACTGGAGGCGGGCTGCACGATGTTGGGGCGTGAGCGGAAGACGGCCTAACGGTGTGCGGGACCGTAGCCCAGCTTCATGGAGACGGTTGCGAATGGTCCTCGCCGATACCCCAGGAGCAACAGTGTCCCTAATTTGCTGGGAAGTGGCGGTGCTGTCCCCTACGGCACTGCGTAGGATCCTACGGTCTTGGCGTGCATCCGTGCGTCGCTGCGGTCCGGTCCCAGGTCGACGGGCACTTGCACCTTCCGCCGACCACTGGCGACAACATCGATGTACTGTGGAGACCTCACGCCCCACGTGTTGAGCAATTCGGCGGTACGTCCACCCGGCCTCCCGCATGCCCACTATACGCCCTCGCTCAAAGTCCGTCAACTGCACATACGGTTCACGTCCACGCTGTCGCGGCATGCTACCAGTGTTAAAGACTGCGATGGAGCTCCGTATGCCACGGCAAACTGGCTGACACTGACGGCGGCGGTGCACAAATGCTGCGCAGCTAGCGCCATTCGACGGCCAACACCGCGGTTCCTGGTGTGTCCGCTGTGCCGTGCGTGTGATCATTGCTTGTACAGCCCTCTCGCAGTGTCCGGAGCAAGTATGGTGGGTCTGACACACCGGTGTCAATGTGTTCTTTTTTCCATTTCCAGAAGTGTATTTTAGAGTAGATAGGCACTTATTATCATATGATTATCAAAATATCTGAAGTCACAGCAAAAGCAATAGGCTTTGGTTACATCTGCACTTTTCTTTGAAACAATCACCACTGGCACTCCCCAAGGACTGGTATTGTCCTCAGTAATACTGTCCTGCAACTGTTGAGTAATGAACTCCTCCGTCATCAGTTGTAGATGATCAAGTACGCAGTATGGGTTATGATACATAGGTGGCCCATTCGCAGTTGGGATTCAATGCTGTGATAGCAGGGTGGTTTGTGAAACCTGTGGGGGTTAAACAGGTGCTCAAATTCTAACTCCTCCATTGCTAACACTTGCAGCTCTTGCAAAAATGTGTCTAATGTTCTTTGTTTTGGTTCCTGCAGAAGGACCTTATTAGTGTCTTGACTTTCCATGAACTCATATGTTTTGATGTTACACATCTTAATTTAGGGTAGCAGTACTGATAGTGAGGATGAGTAATGACCTATTGGACAAGGATATATCCTCTCTTAGTGCATCTACATCCTATTGTAATTCTGTGTAATCTGTCTGGATTTAGGACATCTGTTCTGGCAAAGCCTGAAGCTGTATCGGTAATCCCTTGTTTCCCTGGTTTTGCTCATTGTAAATCCTGTGTCTACAACAATAGGAAAAAACATCACAGGAGAGGACTCGATACTAGTATCACCTTTACGCTTTCTATTACAGACATTACTTCTCCATATCGGCACCAACCGTGTACATTGTTTGCTTTCTCTGGCATAATTTCCAGGTCTTCTACATTTAAAACAGATCACCATTGAAGATTGGTTGCATGGAGCACTATGACCTGGCAAATTAAACTGCCCACATGTAATGGGGCCCAAACCACCTTGAGGTTCTTTAGTATTCCCCATAAATTCTCTCAGATCGCTGCCTTAGTCCACTTCCACAAGTCGAACCCTCCAGTCAACCCTTCAGCCCAACCAATCAGTGGTTGTCAACCACTGTAATGGAAAACTGTCAAAACAATAGTTTGTTCTCACTCGCCACATTTAGGTGATGGTGCTAAACGCTGTCCCAAGATGTTGCTCATTCTCACTGGCTTTCTTCTGACACCATTGTAATAGTGTTGGGGATGCATACACCATCAGGATGATCACCCATAACTGAGGATGGCATGTGGAGAATGATGGGTTGTATAGTACTAGAAATATGACAATTGTGGAATCAGAAGAGCTCAATTAGAGCTTTATTCAGTAAGACGCTGGCACACTGGTTGATGGTGGCAACTCCTCTTTCTCAATTAACACTAATGTCTAATTATGGAGAAGGAAGTAGACATATAGAGGATCCCAAGAAATCTTATGCTTTAATCTGTCTTATTGTGTATTAACAAAAAATAAATAATAAAAATGGTACATGTAATAACAAAAATTTGAGCAAGGCTAAGAGTCTGCATTTTCAGTGTTTAAAGTTCTATAAATTATGCTAGTCAATTTGTTCATAGTTTCGGCACCATTCCCATGACATTTGATTCCTAAACAAGAGACAAATTCCGTGTTGTCATTTCAGAAATTTCATTGAGTAAAGTAACTTTGGACTTCCATCACAAACACAAATAACTACCCCTGCAGTGCACTGAATCAAAGTAACTAGAAGACTCATAATAATATTAAAATTGTATACCAGTCATACCACATTGTATACCAATCACATCAAACTCTATATAACATGAGGAACAGGCATTCAAAAGCTGTGGGATTGTATTGCCAATTTAGGAGTATAACCGGAAGCAAGAAAAAACAAAAAGACCTAAGACATCCATTGTCATCAACTATGGTATTCCATTTTCACTCAATACATTGGTGCCTTTCATGCATCATTCTTTGCTGGTTTATGCTGCCTGTTCACTGCTGTCTGATAACAGTAGCACAGCACATTTGAGCCATTATTTAACTGGTTGTGGCAACACCCCTCCATGTAGACTTCACAACCTGTGGCAAGGTGGGCAAGCTAGCTGCCTCCTGCTGCCAGGGCTGGAATATTGCTGAAACAGCATGATGCATGGCCCCAGTCTGCCACAGTGGCAAGCAAATTTCCTCATGCTGCACTGCCTTGGTCCCCTATGTGATCAGAGGTGGGCTCTGCCGCATGGGCAGAACCGTTACACTATAAATACTTGCCACTGAAATCCTAGCATTATCTTGTCTTCGATGCTGTGATATATTACACATCAGTTGACAAATCTATGTTGGCCAGTGAGCCTTGTCTACATCTAGCCACTTCATCCACTAACTTCTGGTCTAAGATTCACTGCCATACCTGATGGTTCCAGGGCTCAAGCCGAAGCCATCAAGATGGGGCCACCCCCATAGTAACTTCATCCAATCTCTGGGTGACTATAAGGGTCTTGGGTTCATGGGATGCATGACAGTGTTCCACACACTCTTATGTTCACTGGAGCAGCCAGCTGTCCAGCACATGTGCACCTGCTATCTGTCGATGCTTGACATCAGGTTCATGTCTGCAAGGCTACCACTAGCTGCTGCTACCTCACTTAGGCAGCCCTCCTAACTGGCATTTATTTGCAGTGACAGCTAAACACACTGCCTTGGCATATGGTGAGGTAGCCACTGCTGATTGAGGATCAAAGCACAGCACCATTATTATTTCCTGGTGATTTGGACAGACTTCTTTTGTATTTATTTTATGTTTCTTTAAAATAAAAATTTGTTGGCTAAAAATGATAAGTATATAATTTTATCAAAGAAAATTCAATGAAGAAAACTGTTAAATCACAAGGAAGTATTGCTAGCCTGTACTTATCTTCTAATGGTGAAATTCCAAATACTGTCAGTAGAAATTTAAAAGGGGGAAAAAATTTAGCTCCTTGAAGGGAAGTACTGACAAGCTACTCTTGTCTCCACGTAAATGTAGGAGTTTTATTTGTTAGAATTTTAACTGTGATGGCAATATTACTTAATTTTACTCACACAGTTTCCTAAATGAACAATTGTCATTAGATGTGTGAAGATATTTATTCTTGCGTTAGCAATTTGCTCAAATTTAATAATTATGACGGTCAGCTAGTAGCTAGTGTTTTATTCAAGACATTGTCATTATTACTGCAGTCATTTGCAAGGGAATTATAAACATAACATTCCCAAGCCGTTAAGGTGTGTGTTATATAAGAGGAAAAAGTACTACCCAACAATGTATCTAACTTGGAAACTTCTACAAACGACGACAAAATAAATTTACATTATATGAACTAAATCACTGTTTCATTATACAATAATAAAATAAACATTCATTATATCACTCTGCTGCTGTGTAAAAGTGTTACCCCACTTATTCAATTGCTAATTATCTTGTAGACAGCTAACTCATTGTGAGACTGCACTGCTAGCTCAGAAGGTGGGTCATTTCTTGCATGGAGCTTAAATGTTTTCTCACTTAGCTCACTGTTTATTTTATATTACTGCTGACTTGGACATATGACAGTACAACTTATCACTGTGCTAGATGAAGCAATAATGAAGCAATAATGATTCAATAGGTACAGGCTCACAATTGTAAAACAACAATGGAACTGTACCAGCCAATTTATTTGTGGTTCGCCCACTTTATACATAGGCACACCAGCTCGAGGATTAAACTGTGTAAGTAGGTTATAAGGTTGTAAGAAAGCAAGGGCTTACAAAAGGCAACTTATAAAAAACCTGTAATGAAATTGGAAGGCAGTCAGCTCAATCTACCTAACTGAACTTCCCACGCGTCTTGTCTAAATGGGGCAGGGCAGAGTCTCTGAGTAAAGTGCTGCAAAAGCTTTGACTGTGGCGCACCCAGCCTGTGACCATTTCTGCTTAATATTTAAGTAATATTATCTATTTCTTGACTTTCCATCATAAACTGAATAACTAACATCGTGTATTTCACAGGCATTGGTGCTGTTCACTGATTCTGTTGTAACTACAGTTCCTGTTGACCAGTTGATGTGCTGTTTAGTGTACAATACCCACCATTATTTAAGTATGTTGTATCAATCATTCCTTTTATTGTTTCATTTATTTATTTCACAAAGAGGGTTAGCAAAACAAAATGAGAAACATTAATTCCCAGCAAAGGCATTCTGTAAAGATTTACATTAGATTTACTATCACATCTTTTATAAACAGACCATAATAAGACTTTGTTACTGACTGTATCTCCATGATGGTTACTCTCTGTACAATTGCACCCATATGAAAACAAACTTTTGTCCTGTTATGTAATAAAATAGCTTTAATTTTTTATGAAACAGTGGCAGAGAATTAGACAGTATTGCAAATATAATACTTTCCAGATTGTTACAAAGATGCTATTTATAACCGAAAACCACCTAGCATACTGTTTGCATGACTGATGAATAAATAAACCTGGTGAATTGTTAAACAGGCTGCTGAACCAAGCAGGTCAACAGCACTGTATACTTTCAGATTTTTTCCTATCAAATTAAATTAGCTTTCCCATGCAGTAAATTAAGTATTTTGCATCTGTTGCACGTATCAAAATAAGCTTATTAATTTTCTCTCTGACACTCTTTGCATCACTTTTATGCACCTTTCACACATGCTCCTCTTGTTATTCTACAATGGTGTGTATTTTATATGTTCTGTGCTTCATCTTCAGTTTTACTGGCAGTATAATAGTGACTGTTTAAACTGTTCTCAAACCAACTGGGTCAATTTCCTTTAACTGTGGTGGCATGTGATCAATGAATGTTCTTGTTTCTGTTACATGTCTTCAGCTAGTTTATTGTTGTATCATTCCTAAGTACAAAGGGAAGATGTACATTGTAAATACTTAGTGTTTTTGTGTGAAACTGAACAATTAGATAAAAAAGATGAACAGTCTGAAAGAAATAATTTCCTTCTTTGTCCATTGTGTATGAGGTGAGGATCATTACTACAGCCATTTTGTTTCTTTAAATAGTGGAGATTATGAATGAAGAAAAATTTGTTAACAATACTGTTATTATGCTGTTTCTAATGCAGTTACATTTGTAAGAAACTACAGTTGAGAGAAATGTTTCGAATGTTCATGCATTCTTTTATAGCATAGCTTAGGCAATCTTTGGCACAGTGCAGAGTCATCCTGCATGCAACAGTCATCTAGTGATAGAGTATAATTGCAATGATTTGGACAACTTAATGCAACCTGTCATCTTTTCATTCAATCTTTCCACCTCTTCCTTCCCATCCTTGCTCTTTTCTCTCCTTCCAATCTGTCCTTTTCTTCTTTTCCATTCCCCCACCCCCACCCCACCTGCCCACCTCTTTTCTCTTTCAATCTCCCTACTGTCTTCTATCACTTGCTTTTGAAGGCTCTTCTTCATCAGCTTTGACATGGCGATTAATTTTCATCTCCGCTGAAGTAAATTAGTATTTTTTTAGCACTACAAACAACAGGGAAATAGATCACATCACCAATACTAGAGTAGGATAAGTAATGGGAATCAGAAATAAAAATGAAATTTAGAAGTTGTGATGGTCGGATCTGTTGAGAGAAGTTTTGTCATTCAGAATGTCCCTCTTGCCTCTTACAAAATAATAGTTTTATTTTGTTATCTGTTGCAAACTGATTATATATAAAACCTGTTCTCCTATTTCACATAGCCCCGCAAAAAGAAATACTGTGTGGTGCTGATGCTGCCATGAGCAACTGAGCAACCCATTCTGATTTTAGAAATTTATGCTGTTGTCAGCTGTCTCTGAAGGGTAAATGGTTCTCTTGTTAGGTACAACCAGTCTAATTTGCAATACTTTTCTCCACAAAAGTCATACTGAAGTGTTCGGTATGAGAGACTATATATCTACAATCTTCATTTGTAGAAATACAAATATTTCTGGACTCTCTTTTTGCAGTGGCATCTCATAACAAGGAAACTGTAAAGACTTTTTTCTAGTCAAACATTCATATTGTGAGACTTAAATATGCTCTCAGTTTTGAAATATACTTCAGTTATGGCAAACATTTCTTGTGGAGAGTTTATTTGGTGACAAGTGCTGCTTTTCAAGACTTGGTTATCTGTAGCCTTCAAAACTGAAGTGATTAAAATTGTGGAAATCAGTTCTGTGCAAGAACGTTTCTGCTGATGATGAATTCTGCTCTTTGGTATAGTTACTTTCTGGGGATGAGATGAACTATTGCTTCTTTGGTATCAATAATTTAATATCAATTCTCAGTATTGTAATGCTGCCACTCATTATTTTATATGCTATTGGCAACCAAAATTGATTTCAGCACATTACTGCCTTGGTGTAATTCCTACTATATTTGTCCCTTGTCCCTCAATAACATGTTTCTAAGTAAACTGACATATTCAAAACTGTCAGTTTAAATTTAGATCACTTTTCTGTAATTCTTTGTAACTTGTGTGGGAGTATCACCATGTCAAAGTACATATTCTTAGTTGGCAGTCTTCATGAACTGTCAAATATACCCAAATGAACATTATTCCTGAACAACAATGTAGAAGAGATTATTTCTTGTTCATTTGTGAAAATATGACTTCTGATTGAAAGCCAGTGTGGGAATGAATGTAGCTGTTGTCATTTCAGTGTCAATTACTGTGAATGAGACAGGACATTAAAAGAATTAGATTAAAATATGGCCAGTTACCTATAATGATACTAACTTCTTTCCTTTTTAATTTTTAAAATGTACCTGAGAGTCAATAAGCACTATCACACTAATACATGCCATTTTTAAAACTTTTCAGTAAAACTTTCTTTTGTTTACTGGGCGTGGTTTCCATTGTTTTTAATTTTTATATTCTGTAAGGTACTGATATTTGTAACTTTATGACTAGTTCTTTTTTATCATTATTTTATTGATAAAGATTTTCAGAAATACAACTTCTGATGATAATTTGCAATAGTGGAAACGGTTTATTATGGCCAAACATATTTTTAAAAGAAATTCCCATTTCAGTTGCTTGTTTTGCCTTGTGATATAAGATTCCTTGATATCATTGCCTTCCCAGTTTCATTTTCCATACAGTAACAAAAATCTACATTCTCAGAAACATCATCCCCTGTGTTAGTAAAATCACACAGTGAAATCTTCAAGCCTAAACAATATTATGAAGCACCAATAACTTATCATCTTATTTGATTTACTACTTCACCACCCAGTTATGTGAGTTTTTCCTAATTTGCATTGACCCCATAAGCCCCATGAGCAGCTTCCAGGGTATAGCATACCACTACTCGTAACATCCACTGATAATGCAAATAAGAGATCTTTTCTTAAACCTCCACAACAACTGAAAGATGGTAATATTCCTCTGTTCCTCAAGTCAATGAATTTGTGGATCGACTCTCCAAGGAGGTTACCTGGAAGGATGCTCTGTAAATAATGTTACCACGATCCGAAGCATGGACAGCAGTATATCACCAGTTCTTGTTAGCATGGAACAGTAAATGGAGTGCAGGGAGTAAAGTGTAACAGCCACAATATGTTAGTAATTACAGGACAGTCTACAACCGAGTGCCACCAATCTGGCCATTGGATACTGTAAATTCTGCGAGAGGCTGCCCCATCCCATTGTAGTTGTGGTGCTCCCCTTATAGTCACCCATATCCTTTGATGCTACGCAACAAACTTCGCAGTTGGCTGAGACACTTTCGGTAATCAATCCTAGCTGATAATATCCAGGTGGGAAAGCATGTTTTAAATTTTATCTGTCATAGTGGATTGTACACTTTTTTTTTTTAATATGAAACCTTCGCTACTATGTCTTGCTGATTGCTGAACGGGGAGGAGAGTCACGTACTACCACAATTTTAGTCCCAGGGAACCTTTGGCTGTCCACTGGTAGAGGGCTAGTTTGACCCTGACATCTTAACATAGTTTTAATGTTATCCTGAGTTTTAATTATTTCTTACAAATGGTTTAGTTCATTTCCTGTGAGGAAGCTGACTTGTCAACTTTATTGACAATTTACAGTGAGCAGGGAAGCCTGGTTAGGTGAGGGTATGCCTTCTGCAGCATGACAAGCTGTGGTGAGTTGTTCTCAGATGACTGCTGGCCTACCCTTTTATTTTTTACTCGGAGTCATTTAATAATTTGTTCTTAACATCTATTTTATGGCTATCCTGTGCCAGTTTTCTTTTACCCCTGCCCCCTTTGTTTATGGTTTAAAACTGAAAGGCTAACTTGGTTTCAGATAAAGCGTGGTTTAAACAGAGTTTGAAAGACTCTTTGATACACAACTCCTTCCATTCCATAGATGAATATCTTGAGACTGTTAAGTGAGCTTAAGTTAAAATATCTGTTAGATTTCAATTTTGACAGCACTTGGTCACAACAGTCAAGATTAGGTATTTGTGCATGATAAATTTATTAATTGTACATAACAATGTTTCATTCTGACAGTGTGTAACTTCTGTAAATATTAACTGTTCCAGTTTACTGCATTGTATACACCTATTTCAACAATCTCCTGACAAATGATCAGGGTAGTAAGTATTACGAGGTGCATTCAAGTTCTAAGGCCTCCAATTTTTTTTCTCTGGACTGGAAAGAGATAGAAACATGCGGATTGTTTTAAAATGAGGCCGCGTTCATTGTCAATATGTCCCAGAGATGGCAGCACCGTACAGCAGATGGAATTTTACCGCCAGCGGCGAGAATGAGAACTGTTTTAAATACTTAAAATGGCGACGTTTTCCTTACTTGAACAGCGTGCAATCATTCGTTTTCTGGATTTGTGTGGTGTGAAACCAATTGAAATTAATCGACAGTTGAAGGAGACATGTGGTGATGGAGTTATGGATGTGCCGAAAGTGCGTTCATGGGTGCGACAGTTTAATGAAGGCAGAACATCGTGTGACAACAAACCGAAACAGCCTCGGGCTCGCACAAGCCGGTCTGACGACATGATCGAAAAAGTGGAGAGAATTGTTTTGGGGGATCGCTGAATGACTGTTGAACAGATCACCTCCAGAGTTGGCATTTCTGTGGGTTCTGTGCACACAATCCTGCATGACGACCTGAAAATGTAAAAAGTGTCATCCAGGTGGGTGCCACGAATGCTGACGGACGACCACATGGCTGCCCGTGTGGCATGTTGCCAAGCAATGTTGATGCGCAACGACAGCATGAATGGGACTTTCTTTTTGTCGGTTGTGACAATGGATGAGACGTGGATGCCATTTTTCAATCCAGAAACAAAGCGCCAGTCAGCTCAATGGAAGCACACAGATTCACCGCCACCAAAAAAATTTCGGGTAACCGCCAGTGCTGAAAAAATGATGGTGTCCATGTTCTGGGACAGCGAGGGCATAATCCTTACCCATTGCGTTCCAAAGGGCACTACGGTAACAGGTGCATCCTACGAAAATGTTTTGAAGAACAAATTCCTTCCTGCACTGCAACAAAAACGTCCGGGAAGGGCTGCGCGTATGCTGTTTCACCAAGACAACGCACCCGCACATCGAGCTAACGTTACGCTACAGTTTCTTCGCGATAACAACGTTGAAGTGATTCCTAATGCTCCCTACTCACCTGACCTGGCTCCTAGTGACTTTTGGCTTTTTTCCAACAATGAAAGACACTCTCCGTGGCCGCACATTCACCAGCCGTGCTGCTATTGCCTCAGCGATTTTCCAGTGATCAAAACAGGCTCCTAAAGAAGCCGTCACTGCTGCCATGGAATCATGGCATCAGCGTTGTGAAAAATGTGTATGTCTGCAGGGCGATTACGTCGAGAAGTAATGCCAATTTCATCGATTTCGGGTGAGTAGTTAGTTAGAAAAAAAATCGGAGGCCTTAGAACTTGAATGCACCTCGTATATTCCAATGTTTTATGTTTTTTTGTTATACTTTCTGACATGTTCCACACCCATGAGAATCATCTCATTTTTTGGGTCTACGGAACAAAATCTAAATCTAAATTAATGTAATCTCCCATGTTTCTGACATGCAGGATGAAGGGAGTGATGACCATAGTAGTTTGGTCCCTTAAAATGCCCATCACCTATGTATCCATCAATCCATCCATCCACACAGCTGTGGAATTACACCTCTGTATCAACTACCAAACCCTCCCCTATGAGGTTACACTTTCTGTTTACATTCTATTGCATTCAGTGTATTCACTCAAGCCTAATTCTTTCTGTTTTAGCCTGTATTCATTTGATTTTTAGTGTACTGTAATAAATGAACATAGAATTTTTTACACTTAGAATTTGGTTCTTGTCTGAAATAATGAAAAATAACAATCAAAGATTTCTTCATAACCACTTTCTTAGATCCTTTTCACATGTTCTTCGGATGCACTTCATCTACTCAATAGTCCATCTGACAATGCTGCAAACATTTCCAGTAGAATGTCATCCACTTACCATTCCAAGATGATAGTAAAATATTGTTTCTAGTAACTTTTGGTGTGCAATAGATATGGAAATGCTGTCAACAGTAACCTTGACTCTTTATTATATCATAGTTATTGTATTCTCTGTTGCTTTTGCTTGGCTTCTGTTTTATATTTGTTCAGTGTTCTTTTGTTAACATTGCTTCATTGGGGAAATTGATATTTTACATGACTATAGAAATTTGTTATATTATTATTTTATTTATTTACATTTTATGGCCTTTCCTGGACCACTTTACTCAGTTCCATTTTTACCCAGTACTTCTTCATTCTCTCAGAGGTCAACTTCCTTTCTTAGTATGGAATCACCTTTTTCCTTGTCTGTTTATCTGCTATATTACAATATTATGAAAAGGAAAGTTGCTACTCGTCATGTAGCGGAGATGCTGAGTTGCAAATAGGCACAACGAAAAAGACTGTCACAAATAAAGCTTTCAGCTCAACTTGACTCACACTGCAAGCAACAGCACCATCATGATGGGATTGGTGACTGGGTGGGGGTAAGGAGGAGGCTGGGATGAGGAGGGGGGGTGGGGGTTAGTATGGTAGGGGTGGCAGACAGCGAAGTGCTGCTGGGTAGCATGCAGGGATGAGGTGGAGAGAGGGTAGGGCAGCTATGTGCAATCGGGAGGTTAGACAGAAGGCGGTTAGTCATTGTCCTCACCCATCCAGCCCTTTCCCTGTTCCTGTTACTGTTCTGCATTACACAGCCCTCATTCTTCCATTGCACCCAGTCTGTTTTCTCCTCTCCCTTTCCAAACTCCCCCCATCTCCCCACCCCTCCCAGCCCACCATCTAACCTCCTGACTGCACATAGCTGCTCTACCCTCTCTCCATCTCTTTCCTGTGCACCCCCCAGCAGCACTTCACTGTCCGTCACCCCTACCCTACTATCCCTCCCCCTCCCTGCCCCAGCCTCCTCCTTACCCCCAACCGGTTGCCACTCCCATCATGCACTGGTGCTGCTGCTTGCAGCTTGGCTTCAATTGCCTGAGACTGCAGTCTGTGTGTGTGTGTGTGTGTGTGTGTGTGTGTGTGTGTGTGTGTGTGTGTGTGTGTGTGCGTGCGTGTGCGTGAGCATCCGTGCGTGCGTGTGTGTGTGTGTGTGTGTGTGTGTGTGTGTGTGTGTTGTCTATTTTTGATGAAGGCCTGGTGCAAGTCTTTCAATTGGATGCCACTTCGGCAACTTGTGTGTCCTTTTAAAACCAAGGGCACTCAGTTTTCCCCAAACGTTCACCCATCCAAGTACTAACAGGGCCCAACATTGCTTAACTTTGGTGATTGGGCAGGAACCAGTGTTACCAACATGGCCAGGCCGTTGGCCTTTACAGCAGTGCTTAGTGGTTTTTCAATATCAGTATCCATAGTTGCCTCATAACTTTGATTACATTCATAATTCATATCATTTTCAGTATTTCCTGTGCTTCTTCACATTTTCTTAGATTAATTTTCTGTTAATCATTGATATCCGTAAGCAGATATTACTAAATTACTTGTCCTAATCTTTGACGATTTTTATCCTCTGAAATTGAGACTGTTGTACTCTAGCTTACAATATGATTGTTGATGTATGACCAGTATGTAAAATACATAATTTTCCTTCATATTGTACTAATGAAATCAGTTCCTGTCATGGATATGAAGATAAATGCTTTGAACTTTGATTTTCTTTTCTTCTTTTGGCCAGAAACTACTTCTGCTCCATAAAGTTTTCTATACTTGTTAATTAAACGAACAAATTAAATATTTCAGGTAACATAATATTTGTGATGGATAAAAGCTTTTGTATGAAGATATGCAAAACAATATGCAATTAATTTTCTAAATTGAAAAGACGATGCAAATCATTGTATAATGAGTACAAACATTATTTTTGTCTCTTATCTTCAGACACCTGAAAGACATGCTACACCGCGGTGATCGTGCAATGATCTACGTATTTATTGCTGCATCATACTTCCCCTGGCTAATGCTGACACCTTTGCCACCTGGAGGTTTAGCAGCAGAATTACATTGGATAGTTTGGGTGCTTGCTTCTCTTGGAATTCTGTATCAACAGCTGTTCCACGAGCAGTATAAATGTCTTGAAACATTTTTTTACCTTGTCATGGGCATTACTCCATCATTTGCAATAATAAACAAGGTTAGTAATTTGAAACTATCTAATGCTTATGACAACACAGTACTGTAAGTTTCTAGGCAAAATACAAACAATGGAATGGGTAAGATGTCCATAACAATTTGTTGCCTAAAACATCATTTTTATTCTTTCAAATCCTACATTTCAATTTTTGTCTTGTAAGAGACAGGAAAAATTAGATACAGTGTATTTGCTTTCAACTCTGTAAATTGATGATGCACATGTAATCAGTTTTTGTTGGAAATTGCATGAATTGCCATTTTCTCTAGCTATGAGTCAACTAAAGCCACCCAGAACACCGCAACAAATGCTAGAGAAGTGAGCTTTGTGAAGCTACAGCAGTGGAAATAAAAATTGCAGAGAAATTATGTTGTTTATTAGGCCCGTAACAGTCATCAAGAAGTGTAATAAACATATTCTTTGAATAGCTAGAAGATCCCAAGATCTTTCCAAAAATGACCATAGACACCACGAAAACTACAGAAAATACTAAGACACTACTGGCCTTACTGCATACTTTCAGCCTAAATGTAAAAATGGATGAACCCACCAGAGTAACTAAGCATAGTGAAACTACTCTTGATCTCATAGTAACAAATAGATAGTCAGTCACTGTAAGATAACACTTTCATTTGTTGACAGGCATGATCAAAAGAAACGCGTGCGCGTGCGCCCACACACACACACACACACACACACACACACACACACACACACGAATATGACCGCTAACTCTCACCAGAGCAGTTGGACATAGCGGTCAGCTGTGCATGAGTCTTTTCGTTGTGCTTGTCAGCAACTGAGCGTGTCATTTTTACATTGAGTAGCACTGTATCCTTTTCATAAGATCATTGATATCCCAACCTGGACTTTCCATTGTTTGGCATAACAACAAGTGTTCCTCCATGCTACTGTGACACACATGTAATAAAATCCACACAAGCAGACCATTTTGCCATCATGAAAGACATTAGCATAAAGACTGCTGGAAACGAGCAGAAGGGAACAAAAAAGGCAGATAAACTCACAACACCTAATTCAATTAAAAATATATTAATGGCAGAAAACAGGGAAGCAGTGTATGCAGACAGTGATGTAAATGCTCATGGGACCAGTTCCTAGCTTTATTTAACTATTATTATAGTCTTTCATGTCCTGTTAACAAAAGGCTAGTAAACATGCTCAAAAAAAAAAAAAAAATATCTGGTTGACTGAAATGGTACTCCATGCAAGAAATAAGCTGAAAGTATAACGGCCTCTCCGAGCACGTGAAACACTGAAGCATGTAATATTTCATACAAAATAAAAAAGAAGTAGTATGGCAGTTTCATCAGAGAAACAGGGGCATTATTCATTAAGACAAATGTATATAAAGGAGAGAATTACAGAAAAAACTGTGGTCCTTCATAAATGAAGAAAGAGGGAAAGAGGCAAAATTGACAGAAGACATTTCTCGCACCGATTCTAAGTATCAGGTTTATAATGTGTGTGTGTGTGTGTGTGTGTGTGTGTGTGTGTGTGATTCACAGTTGATTCTACTTTGTCCCCTATCACTTAATAGGTCTCCGCCCTGGGAATACTTTATAGAAGTGAAAGCTTTTTTGTAGCAGTGTTCTAATTCCATAATATCCCAAAAGAACTCTCCCATAATTGAATATGTAACTAGTCCACAGCCAGCAGTACTATTCTGTAACAGAAGGAAGGATGCACTAATCTAAAATACACAACCCGTAGTGTTTCATTGTTAAGGTATGGATATTCAACAAATGTGCTGCTAAGATCATGATAGATTGGTATAGCTCGTAAGAATATATCACAGAAATACTCATTGAACTTAAATGGGAAGTCTTGGTTGAAAGTTTTCACAGAACCCTGCTGGTAAATTTAGTTAACCTGTATTCAGAGAAGACTGCATGATTTTTATGCTGCCACCGCCACCATCATGTATCCTCCCACAGGGATCGTGAGAATAAGATAAGAGTTTAGTGCGCATATAGAGGCACATGGACAATATGCAAATAGAATAAGATAGAAACACACACAATGCAGTGGTTTGTGCAGTAGATGTAGAGCAGACAACACATGTGTCATTGTATACGTAGTAATTAGATATGTGTTTTCTCGAGCACTTGGGAAAACCATTCATGTAACACATAAACAGGAATGGACTTAAAATGGAGACCTGAGTGACACCAAAATTTCTATTTCTCATTTACGATCTTTATCCTTAACTTTTTTGTATGTAGTGTAAACATCTGGTCTTTTTTGATAGCAGCTTACATAATTTCATGAGAAATATAGATGAGATTTGTGCATTGATGCCTCATGCCCATCTAATATCCAGTTGCATAGTAAAATTAATATGGTTAAATAATAGCTCTCAGTCCGACGCAGTACCACTGAACATCTCTGAATAAATGTAAACAAACTAATTTCATACTAATATAATAGAGGGAAACATTCCACGTGGGAAAAATATATCTAAAAACAAAGATGATGTGACTTACCAAACAAAAGTGATGGCAGGTCGATACACACACAAACATACACACCAAATTCAAGCTTTCGCAACAATCGGTTGCTTCATCAGGAAAGAGGGAAGGAGAGGGAAAGACGAAAGGATGTGGGTTTTGAGGGAGAGGGTAAGGAGCCATTCCAATCCTGGGAGCGGAAAGACTTACCTTAGGGGGGAAAAAGGACAGGTATACACTCGCGTGCGCCCACCCACACACACACACACACACACACACACACACACACACACACACACACACACACACACACATCCATCCGCACATACACAGACACAAGCAGACATTTGTAAAGGCAAAGAGTTTGGGCAGAGATCTCTCCCTTAAAACCCACATCCTTTCGTCGTTCCCTCTCCTTCCCTCTTTCCTGATGAAGCAACAGTTTGTTGCGAAAGCTTGAATTTTGTGTGTATGTTTGTGTTTGTTTGTGTGTCTATCGACCTGCCAGCACTTTCGTTTGGTAAGTCACATCATCTTTGTTTTTAGATATAATTTCATACTAAAGTATAGAGTTCCAGTGCAGCACTTGTGGCTGCCGCATCACAGTTGCGAAGTGGGGCCGAGGCAGTTCGAGATAAGTTTTACAGTCTGACGATAATTGATGGATTTGTAGTTTTAGCTTGACGATGTCCACTATGGACAAACGGTAGTTACTGTTATTCTGAAGAAGGTTGGGTTATCCCGACTGAAACCTAGGTAAATTCTAGGTAAACAGTGCAACTGAGGCTGTTGATTATTACAATTAAAATTAATAAATGAAACCTCACATTTAATTCAAATAATAACATATAATGTTACAATCTCTCTTTTGCATACAAACATGATATGACCTTTAATAAAACTGTACTATTGTAACATTTTACATAGTTCAGCAACATAAACTCTGTGGATACTGTAATTTGTTATATATTCATGATCCACTTGCATATAATAGAGTGCTTAGCTTTTCATCTTTCTCAACAGTCTATCTTTGAACTTGTTCAGAGAAAGTCCATATTTAGATAGTTTGACACACAGTTCAATTAAGTATCATCTATTTTCTGTGAACCATGTGCAGAAACTATTCATTGTCCCTCAAATAGTTTAGATAACATTTCCTATATGCAAATGTAAATTTTCTCAATTTGTTGATGGAATGTTCAGTGCTTTGGGTGAAATAACTAATGATTTTTGCAATCTCTGTATCGTCAAAACTAGTGTATGCTGTTGGAGTATCAAATGCCTACTAAACTAAACCAAATTTATCTGCTTTTGGAATGATAATTAAATCAAGACCTTAAGCTGTCGACAGGTGTTGATATACATCAACAGGGACAGTTGAAAATGTGTGCCCTGACTGGAACTCGAACCCAGGATCTCCTGCTTACATGGCAGATGCTCTGTCCATCTGAGCCACTGTGGGCACAGAGGACAGAGTGACTGCAGGGACTTACCCTTGCACACTCCCTGTGAGACCCACATTCCCAACTTAATGTCCACACACTACATTCATAGTGCCCCTGCCCATTACACTCATTACTCACGGCAGACAATCTTACTGAGTCCTGTAACCGATCGGGCAATGCGTGTGCATCCGTACAGAAGAAGAAGGTCAATGGCCAGTTAGCCTTAACTATACATGAAGATGGTATCTGTTCTTTTGGACACGTGGATCATTGTGGATTAATGTGTTGGAATCATGTTCATCGAACCCCAAAGGTGTTTCTGTGGAGAGACACTATTGTGAACCCCCCACAATCCTCCTTTTAAAATAAAAAAAAATAAATAAAAAATGAAAAAATAAACACATTTTCTTGTGCCCTGTCCAGCGGCATTATCCCTGTCCATTGTTACTGGCTACCTCTGCTGCTGTCATCCCTCCATTGAACTCAAACAGAAGAATATTTCAGAAATGATCTGATTTCTTCACTTGACATTCCATTTTCTAGCATCCACAGCTCCACTCACTATCTCCAAATAACAAAATGACAGTATATAAACTCAAATAGCAGCAGTGAACTACAAATAAAAAATAAAAATTTATAAATAAAACCATGGCAACCGGAATACCAACATGCAAAACAAAAATGCTATGAACTTATGTACCAACCAAATGTAACTTCTGCACACTTCACCAATTTGAACTTGGGTACTGTAGGCCAGCCTTGGTATCCCTCTTACATTTTTCCACCCTGATATATTCTGCAACCTCTTCATTAGTTAACTAGTCTTCAGCATTCTTCTTTAGTATACCACATTTAAAAAGTTTTTTTCTCATTTTGTCTTTACTGTTCACCATCCATGTTTAATTTCTAAGTCTCCACTCCAGACAAATACTTTCAGGAAAAATTTCCTAACACATTTATACGAGATATTAACATATTTCTCTTTATCAGAAAAGCCTTTCTTACTATTGCATATCTGCATTTTATATCCTCTTTGCTTCTGTTATTTTTCTCTTCAAACAGCAAAACCCAGCTACTTCTGTCAGTGTCTCATTTCCTAATCTAATTTGATTATATTGCCTTTAATTTAACTGTATTCCACAGTCATTGCTTCTTTCATTGATGTTCATCTGACAACCTCTTTTCAAGATACTATCCATTATATTAAGCTGAATTACAGTGTTACTGGAAAACCTTTAAATGTTTGTTTCTTTGCACTGAACATAAATTTCCTTTCTAAATTTCTCCTTGATTTTCTGTACTACTTGACTCATACAGCTGCATCTCTGTTCTCCAAAGTTTTCCTTAATCTTCCTGTATGTGACTCCTATCTTTCCCTTAGTCACACATGCTTCATCAGCTTTGAATTTATCTTCTAACCCTTCCTGCTCCATCATTTTTCACCTCCTGTTGATCTCATTTATTAGATGTCTGTATTCCTTATTGCCTGCATGACTTGCTGCTCTATTACACTTTCTCCATTTTACATTTAAATTCATTACCTCCTGTATTATCCAAGGATTTCTGGTTCCCCTTGTCTTTTATGGAGTTATTCCTCTGCTGCCTTCTCTGTTCCATCTCTCAAAACTACTCATTCATGTTTTATCATGTCCTTTCACATGTTTCAGTCAATATCCCTAATGGTCCCTTTGAAGTCATCAGATGATCAAATGCAAATGCAAAATGATTTAGACAAGATATCTATATAGTGTGAAAAATGACAATTGATTCTAAATAATGAAAAGTGTGAAGTCGCCCACAGGAGTATTAAACGGAGTCCACTAAATTTTGCGTACATGATAAATCACAGAAATGTAAAGGTGCAACTTCAACTAAATTCTTGAGGATTACATTGGAACAATCATATAGATAATGTTGGAACAATCATATAGATAATTTTGTGGGGGAAAGAAAAATCAAACATTGTAATTTATCTACATCTACACACACACACACACACACACACACACACACACACTGAGCAAGCCACCATACTGTGTGTATTGGGGGGTACTCTGTAACTCCAAGTTGTTTCCTTTTCTGTTCCACTCACAGATAGAGTGGTGGAAAAATGACTCTCTATTACCTCCGTGTGAACCCTAATTTCTTGTACCTCATCTTTGTGGTCCTTACACAAAATGTATGTTGGCAGCAGGAGGATCATTCTACAGTCAGCTTCAAGTACCAGTTTTCTAAATTTTCTCAGTTGTGGTCCTTGAAGAGAATGTCACTGTCCCTCAAGGAATTCCCATTTGAGTTCCCAAAGACTCTCTTTAACACTTTGTGTTTTGTTCGAACTTACCAGTAACAAATCTAGCTGCCTGATGTCTTCTTTTAATCTGACCTGGTGTGGATCCCAAACACTCGAGCATTACTCAAGAATAGGCCATGCTAGTGTCCTTTATGTGGTCTCCTTTACAGATGAACCACATTTTCCTCAAATTCTCCCAATGAACCAACGTCAACCATTCACCTTCCCTACCGCAATCCTCACCTGCTCATACCATTGCATGTTGCTTTGCAATGTAACAACTCATCTGCATTAACTACCATTTTCTACATTTAGAGCCAGCTGTCATTCATTTTACCAACTAGGAGTTCTGTTTAAGTCATCTTGCATCATCCTATCATCTGCAACACCTTTCCACATAACCGCAGCATCATCAGCCGCAGATTGCGGCCCAACCTGTCCACGAGATCATTTATGTGTATAGAAATTAATAGCAGTCCTATACACTTCTATGTGGCAGAGCTGATGATACCCTTGTCTCTGATGAACACTTGCTGTCTAGGACAACATACAGGGTGCTATTGCCTAAGAAGTCTTTCAGCCACTCACATACCTGGGAAGCTGTTCCGTGTGCTCATTAACAGTCTGCAGTGGGGTACTGTGTCAAATACTCTCCAGAAATTGGGACATATGGAATTTGTGTTACTTTTATCCATAGTTCACAGTATATTGTGATGAAAAGGGCAAACCAAGTTTCACACGAGTGATGCTTTCTAGAATCATGCTGATTTGTCGATAAAAGCTTTTCAGTCTCTAGCAAATTTATTATATTTGAACTCTGAATATGTACTAGAAGTCTGCAGCAACCTGTAATTTTGCAGGTCTGTTCTTTTATCCTTGTTATATATAGGAATCATCTGCTTTTTTTTCACTTGAGACTTTGCGCTGGGTGAGAGATTTGGGATAAATGCATGAGAAGTGAGAGGCCAATGCCATAGCGTACATTTTGTATAAGCGAATTGGGATTCCATCCCATCCTGGCAACTTATTTATTTTCAATTATTTCATTTCTTCCTCTATGCCAGTAATGCTTATTACTTTGTCATCCATATGGGCCAGTGTGCAATTGTCAAACATCAGTATATTTGTACAATTTTACTGCATGAACAATTTCTTAAACATGGAATTTAAAATTTTGGATTTCATTTTGTTATTTTCAACTACCACACCAGCCTGATCAGTGATTAGGTGGAAGCCTTAGACTCACTTAGCAATTTTGCTTAGGACCAGAATTTTCTTGGGTTCTCAATCAGATCGTTTGCTAAGTTATGATAGTGTTAGTTGTTGTATGCTTCAAGCATAGACTTTTGCACATACACACATATCTCTACTAACTGTTCCTTGTAATCATTTATGCATTCTCTTTTGGATCAAGCAACAGCTTTTGCTCCCTCAGAGCATTGTCCGAATTTAGTTGCTAAACCAGGGCAGGTCTTTTCCATCCTTAATTCACTTACCAAGCACATAGGTGTCCAGAGCATGATTTACAGTTTAAACTTTCTCCATGATTCCTCTATCCATCATACTGGAACTAAATGATGTCATTTCATTGCCAGAGTGAGATACTAACAACTGTTTATCTCCTCTTTTTGAGAGAAACACTCTTCTAGCCTCCTTGACTGATTTGCCGACTTTCAGAACACCGTTACTCGCACGTTTGTTTGCTTCTGGTGTGAGAGAATCAGTCATCTAGGTATACCTAGACGCCCAGGGGACACCCGGATGTGTAAGGCTTAGTTGTCAGGACACACCCTTCGTGGAGGCTTCTCTCATGGGGAGCACAGCCAGACACAGTGCGCACATCCGCATTAGCCCTCTGCTACTCTGCAGCTTAGTGTGCTTGCCCAGTATGGTGCAGATCTACACATACAAAGAAAGTTGATTTTGCTCTGAATGGGACATGTCGTATCACTACGGGTTGTCTAAGAGCCACACCTGTGGAAAAACTGTACTGCTTATCCGGCATAGCCCCCCCCCCCCCCCCCCCCCCCCGGACATCCGAAGAGATACAGCAGCACGGAGTGAAATGAAGTAGGCATTAATATCCGAAAACCACCCACTACATGGCCACCAACTGGCACAGCAAAGACTTGTGTCTAGAAAGAGCTTCCTTCACAGTACAGAACCACTCGCTGACACTCCACATCAACACCGGGAGAAGAGATGGCAGGTCAGATGCCAGCATCTGGAGGAGCGGCTGATCCCGCAAGAAGTTCTTCCCCCAGGCCACACAGAGAAATGGTCCACATGGAAATCACTCAACCGCCTGCGTTCTTCTGTCACAAGATCCAAGAGTAATCTGGAGAGGTGGGGCTTCCAGGTGGACTCTCTCCAGTGTGACTGTGGAGCTGCCGTGCAGACATCAACACATCTACTACAATGCACATTACCTCCAACTGTGTGCACCATGGAGGACCTCGTAAACCCTACACAAAGTGCACTGGACGTTGCAAATTTTTGGGCATCCACTGTATAGATTAAAATTACCTTATGTTTGACAACACAATCTGTGTCTAATCATTTATTTCATTCTTGACTAGTTTAATTTATAAACCATAATGTATGTATGTATGTAGTAATGTATCTAATATTGTTTTTAGTTTGCTTCTGACACGATAAATAATAAGAACACCATTGATAAGGTCCAGCCTGTTTGTAGCTACAAACTTTGAGATATTTCCATAGTGTGTGGGCTGCCGAACTAGTGCTCAAGACAGTTTTTGGAAAACATGTTCATAAGTACTTCACATGGCTCTCTGCCTGCACCCCTTGTTATGAATCCCTAGACATCCGAGTCTATATTTGGTAGGTTAAAATTGCCTCCAACTATATTTCATCATCTGCATATTTGTATGCTACTATCTGTAGACTTTCTTTGAATGTCTCTAGAACTGGCCCAATGGAATTGGGCGGACAGTAACAACATCCAAAAATGAACTTGGTTTCTTCTAGACCTGTTATATGCAACCAGATAACTTCACTCTCACACTCAATTTCAACCTCAATAGAGACAATATTTTTGTCAACTGCAATAAACATTCCCCACATGTTGCCTAATCTGTCGTTCCAGTAAACATTCCATGATTCGCTAAATTGGACCATGACAGGATGCCTCAGACCGCGTGGCTACCCCGTGTGGCTCTCTGGAATATTCTGTTTGTATGAACAGCAGCACTCTCCTTCCAGGAGATAGTTCTGTTCTGTCTATACACTGGCATCAGCAATAAGCATGCATTCAGTGCTAAGTGTTGTACTTCATTGACGACCCTATGTGGGTACAACGTGAAAATATGAAGGTGTTTACCTTCGAAATTTATTCACCGTGGGAGTAAAGACCTCAAAACGGAGAATGGAAACAGGTTTCTCAGTCCATATAGACTTTATAGATGATCTGGTGTCATTGAAAAGCTAGTAATACAGCGTTATAGTTTTAATTTACACTTTCCTTTCAACGAAAAAAAACAAGGGTGTTATTTTGTTGTTATATTTATTATTCCAGTGGAACATAGTAATGTCCTTATCCAGACTGGCAGCAGTTTTTTAAATTAATTTGAAACCACAAGTTCAATTCATAACTGTTACCTGCAGCTGCCATTGTCATTTGGAATTAGAATAGAATAGATTTATTCAACTTTTAACATTTTTACGTAAAATAAGGGAAAGACATCTACTCCCCTATAGTGGATCAATGCATGCGGCATAGTAACACATAACAGAAAACGGCATTTGCACTAGCTTTAGAGCACTAGCTCTTTTTCCAGGAATGTTACACTCATTCACACACACAACCACAAATGCACACAAATGAACACTCCCATGGCCACAAGAGTTAATGCCCTTTTCTGTTATCTGTTACTATGCTCCATGCATCTTTCTGCTGTAGGTGAATGGTTTCCTTTTCATTATTTTACATATTGATCCAGCCAGGAATTTCTATTATTTTGTAACATTTTCATTTGCAGTCAGCTCTGCAAAGTTCACATACATCTATTATTACAGTGTTGCATGAATTGTAAAACTAAAGCTAAAATTAGATTATTGTATGATGTTTTCTTAGCCCACAGTTTCAGTATAATACCTTCTCTACCACTGTTGAATGTAATTCAGACAAGGTTCTCGCTTTTATATATAAACGTAATATGATGTGCCACACTGTTTAGTTCACAATAAGACAGTTAATAATACTGTGAAATATTAAAATTTTATGTATTTCGGCATTAGAACTTACTTAGCATCTGTTTCCCCAGTACACTGTTGAACTTGGTCAGAGTTACCAAAAGAGCACTTTTAGATGGTTTGTTAATTTACACAAGACTAAGGTAGTGCCAACCAATGTGAACTTCAACAACCTGTAAATTCTCTATGAATAGAAACAAGTTTGTGATATAAACATCATTATTATTTTTATTCTCTTTAGTGTTTGTTAGGTGCAATATTTTCATTCCTAAAATCTGTACAATCTGTTGAATCACACTAACCAAATTATATGTATTCCCTTGTGTTTGTTGCAGAAGGAAGATTTCATGGGATTGACAGAGCTGAAAATTGGTGGATTTGTTTACATATTTGGTGTAATATTCTTCAAGGCAGATGGGAAAATACCTTGTGCCCATGCTATTTGGCACATGTTTGTTGTAATGGCAGCAGGAATTCACTATTACGCCATACTGAACTATTTGTATCCAACAAATGAGATTTATACCTAGTTTTATAATTTATTGTAAAAAAAGAGATATCAGTGAGAAGTAAAAGCTGTAATTTACAGATAATTTGAATTTGTAGTGTGACTAACCTGTGATAACAGTCCCTTAGTAGCACTGTAGTCTTGGTGTATTTCTCTTTCTGAAACTGGTTGGTTGAGTAATCTCATTGTCAAATAACTGAAACAACACAGTTGTGATAAACTTGGAATCTTTTCACATTTATTATTCTCAAAACACATTGCAATGATTAGCTTCTCCTGTGGACATACACAATGTACACGGGCAGCTGCTGTCAACAAATTTTTAACAATGGCAACATACTGATGGAACAGTTCAATAACAAACTCATTCTGCACACACAAATCATAGTTTGAAAGAAGATTGTCGATTATTAATTGTTCGCTTAGTCAGTCACAAAACTATTTAATACAGGGATGTTAACAACATGAATACCAAAGATGGACTGATTGACACATTTTATTATGTATCTGGCTTCAAGAAAGTGAACAAAAAAGTACTGGTTGCAGCCAGAGGTGTATCTTGACCGAGAAAGACTAAGCAGTTGCCTAGGGTGGTGGATTTCAAGGGACTGTGGATTCTAAGTGGTGGCTTAAAAACTGTTACTGGTTTTTATATATATATATATATATATTTTTTTTAATACAACTCTTGAAAATAGAATGTGAACTTAATTCACAATGAAATAGATATGAATAGCAGTGGTAACAATAAGCTCAAATTTCATGAATGGACTAGTCAGGCAATGGAAAAAGAACAGGTTATAATTTAGTAATGTTGTTACATTGTAACAATGTGACCTTTATTCGCTTTATTTGGTGTCATGCCTTCCCATTTGGTGTTTGTTAGGATGGCAAATCTCATAGTTCGCAATTGAATTTTGTGATTGAAGATGCCATTAACATTGTTGTGGGAGTAGTTAGTGTTGACACTAGACAGTGCCCATTCAAACTTCAGATTCAAAGAAAATACTGCCAGTAATTCTAACAGCAGTTCAGTTTAATTTGAAACTATAAGGAATGCTCTTGTATAGTGTTTAATTTGTGATTTATATTTTAGTAATAATTAAAATGAGTGACAATCGGATAAGAGTAAGTGGTTCTCGGTGCCGGGAACTCACGAAAGGTGAGTTGTGAGAAAGAGAAAATTGTGAGAAAGAATGTAAAAACCGATATGCTGTTAAAAATTAAAACACAGCCAGCTAGTTGCAGCTTGTGCTGGAGTCTAGAAATGTTGTTGTTGTTGTGGTCTTCAGTCCTGAGACTGGTTTGATGCAGCTCTCCATGCTACTCTAAGTCTAGAAATATCAGAGTGTAATAATGTGGCGAACAGTAACGAAAATAGTGCAGCATGTGGTTTGCCTGCATTGGCGTTTCCGATATTAGAAAGAATAATAATGGCATGGAAACAATTATTTCAGTTAGCCCAAATGATACACACACAAATGATAGTAGTGATTCAGTTTCTGACAATCCTGAAAACTGGATAATAAATAAATTCCTACACGATCGTATCACTAAGTAAGGTCAGGTGGCACAGAATATGATTGTGATACCAGTAATTCATGCAGGCAATATACTGAATTATCCAGGTACTTAAATAAAAGTTTGTTTTTCAGAATGGCAAGAAACAACAAAGACTGCTTTTAGTATACTCTCAAAGCAAGGGAAGTGTATTTCGTGTCCCAAGTTTATTTTTTAATGAAACATCAAAGTTTTCAAAACTTAATGAGGGATTTTACAGCTGGAAAAACAGTCAGTCCAAATTAACTACCCATGAAAATTCAGCTGAACATAGGGAATATGTGATACCTTTAAAAGCTTAAGGACAAATCAGTGGGAGAGTAGGTAAGCAACTAATATCCCAGCTTGAGACAGAAGTAAAATATTGGAGGGACATGTTAGCATGAGTTGTTGCTGTGGTCAAAAACTTTTCCATGTGAGACTTATCTTTCAGGGGTCCCAACTATGGGTCTGGGTCAACACTTTGCAGAAATTTCAAGAAGGCACTATAGCTAATAGCAGACTTTAATCCTTTTCTAAAAAACATAGAACTTTATGGAAACCAAGGAAAGGGAGCACATTATATCTTTCTTTTCAAGCATGTGAAGAGTTTGTATCAGCTCTGACAAAAAGGGTGGGGAAGTATATTGCAGATGAAGCAAAGGACACTAAATATTTTTTCACCATATTAGTCGTCACGGTATTACGTATGGATCAGCTGTCTTTTGTTGTAAGGTATTTATCAAAAGATGGATTTACTGTTGGAATATTTATTTCTTTATCCAAAATTCAGGGCATAAATCAGGAGAATTAGCTGATTCCTTAATAGATTTATTAAGTGAATATGCACTTGGGGGTGGGGGGGGGGGGGGGGGGGGGGAAAGTCGTACGACAATGCAAGCAATATGGCTGGTACTTCTTTTGGGCTGAAAGGTAAAATTAAACTAATCAATCCTCGTGTTGTGCGTATTCAGAGTGCAGCTCAGCATCCTTAACTTAGTTGGATCATGTACAGCAGAGTGTTGTGCTTCATTTTTCCATTTGTTGCAACAAATTTACACTCTGTTCTCTGCTTTGATGCACTCTGTAAAACGATCTCCAAAACCACACTGGTCAGGATGTGACAATGCCCGTTATAGTCTCAATATTAACTGGGTAGAAATAATATCAGCTTTGGAAGTTAATCAGAATAATGAAACTCAAAAGGCTTCACTAAGTTGTGAGACAACTGGAATGCTGAGCAGTCTGCAGAGTCTGGAAACTGTGATCATGAGAACACTCTGGTCAGTGATATCGAAGAGATTTAAAGCAACAAATAAATTGTTAAAAAATTTTGATACCAATATTGAGACTGTAATGAAGTTGTACAATTGTTTATTTGAATACATCGAAGAGAATGTTCTATGTATGATATAGATTAAAATGCTGGTATTGGAAAGAGTAATATAAATATGTACAAAACAGCCACAAAAAGGAAAAAACAAAGAAAACTGGAAGTGGGAGAAACAGCTGAGGTTAATACTACTATTGAAGCAAAGGAAGATTTTTGAGTGTATGCATTTAACGTTATTGTAGATAAATTGTTATCTGAAAGGGAGGAAAGAAAAAATCGTAGGAAGAGTTTTACAGAAATTTTAATTTCGTGGTAATTTTCCCACATGAGGCAACACAGCTATTGAAATGTGCTGGAAAAATTCAACAGTATTACAAAGACAACTTGGAAGAATTTTTGAAGCATGTGTGAAGAGAAACGAAATGAAAACCTCATAGACTGTTGCATGAAAAACCACGTTCTAGATATGTTTCTAATTTTGAGAGTATTTTTGTCAACCACTGCAACCAGTTGTTCAACTGAGCACTCTTTCTCACTGCTCAAAAGACTGAATAATTATTTGTGATCTTATTTGACACAGGATTGTGCCGACCGTCTTGCCATCGTCACCATGAATTCTGACTTATAACATAACAGCTAGACTATACAGATGTGATCGACAAATTTGCTACGAAGAAAGCATACTGTAAACATTTTGCCTGACTTGAATGTGATGAGTTCAGTATGCATTTATTAATTATTATTATTATTATTATTAGCAGCAGCAGCAGTCATTCAGTTACATACAGATGCAGATACTTGGTGATATATTTATGTCAAAATGAGGGGCGGAAGTATTTTTCTCTGCCTAGGGGCTGAAAATAGCTAAATTTGCCCCTGGTTACAGCACAAATTAATCATACATTTTGACTTGTAGTGACTGAAAGATATTAACCCGTAGATAGTTACGTAAGGACAGCGCGAACTGTTGTTTGATGATCCTTCTTATAGACAAGTGTATGAATAATGTTGAATTTGGATATTAAATTTTATTTTATTATGAGCAAAAGGTAAAACTCAGTGGCAAAGGAATCGCAATGAGTGAAATAGTAATCTGGTTTTAACTATACGTTAGATAAATGTGAAATTAATAAAATCAGACATGCGTACTTCCACCGGGATTTGCCCTTTCCCACCGAATTTAGCTACTCTGTGTAATTTTCTATGTTGAATACCTAACACACAAACATATTTCCTGAGATCAAGTGGGTATTTAAGTAATCGGCAAAATTAAGGTTACAAAACTAAGTAACCGAACCCTGGAAATAAGCAGTGGTTAATTCTAGAATATTTACATTCTGCACGAACTTTCACAACATTTTTATGCACATAGTGTATATCCATCATGAGGCTCGTCAATGAAAAGAAATGAAATATATTCATTATTATTGTTGTTGTTGTGGTCTTCAGTCCTGAGACTGGTTTGATGCAGCTCTCCATGCTACTCTATCCTGCGCAAGCTTCTTCATCTCCCAGTACCTATTATTATTATTATTATTATTATTAGGAGTGTAATAAGTGGATGGTTCCAGCTTCCTCTGTTACATCATCCCCTCCCCATCATAAAAATTAGGTTATACAGGTAAATATTTAACTGGGTAATCCATTGCAACAGAACCAGTTGCTAAACACATGCATATAATCATTAGCACTGAACAACAAAAATTTAAACTGGTTAACAGATATAACATAAAAAATTTCATGCTATACAACCAATTTCTAGTAGTGAATCTGAAGTTGATCATACGTCTGCAGTACAAAAGTACAAAATTTTCAAAATATACATTATTCAGTACTACGTATTAGTTACAAAATAATACAAAGAATTTCAGTTTTTTAGAAAGTTTCTTTATATACATGGAAAGTGGATAAGAAATTATATATAGAGGACTATTAATGACCTGCTTATTGGCATAAACAGCTTTAATTTAAATAAAAGTGAAATGATAGGCTACTTAAATCAGTGGTACTGTGTGTGTTATTAGACTACGAGACCACCAGTCAAAGCAATTTCAGAGTATGAGGCTTATTTTATCATGCACAACCGAGAATTTACACCAACGTTACCAGGTTAGTACCGTTCCAACTTGTTTGGAGTAGATTAGTGTGGAAAGCTGTATTAACCTAGTCTTTGAACTGAAGGCCACAATAACCACGCATTATTCTTGAAATTTGTGTGTAATTTAGATAAGTCTAGATTTTCTTCTTGAGAGTGACAAGACAGGTCTGAATACAAATTGGAGACCTAACATGGAAATAATGGGAGGAAAAAGCACGTAGACTGTGTAGAAGTAAAAAAAAGAAAAAAAAAAAAAAGGTTATTAGATAATTGATGCTGCAATGCTTGAATTTAATGGGGATAGATGAGGTTTGGCTAAACAAAAAGGCTGTGGTGGATAAGTGGCATTGTACATCCAGCCAGTGCTGTTGTCATTTGCTGGTGTCATCTCCAAGGAGGGAAATAAAATTTCTGATTATAAGTGGACCTGACAATGGTATGAGTGGTTCTATGACAAGGTGATAGTCATAGTTGCATAGCACCCAACATAAAAGATTTCCAGTTTTAGAAATCTCTGGGAAAATTCTTTTCAGTGGAAGAAGTGAATTTGGCAACCACGTTTTTTTAGTTGACTTTTTTTGCTTAACCTTGTAATAATCAGTGGGTGGTCTTCGATGATAAGAATGAGTTTCACTTAGTTTTGTATGATTCTCTGATGCCATTTTTAATGTACAGTTTAGGCGTATTTAATCTTTTGATATAAGTTAATTTCTTAGGACAACAGCTTTTAAAGCATCCTTTGACACTGATGTCCCAATACAAAATTACTCGAACTCCTTTGTGCTTATAAACTTAGAACACAGAGCTGTTTTAGTCTGCTGAAATTGCAACTGAACAAGCTGATCAGTAAGCTCATGAATTCTTGTACATAAGTGGCACAGCACCACATTATCATTGTATAATGATAATGTTCGGTGCTCTGCAGCTTGCATATGCTTTACAAGAGACATATTTTTGATACACTTGTATTACTGCATCTTCAGGTGTCCAAACAAGGTGTCTTTTATATTACAAGATTCTTAAAATTTTGTAGTTATAACTAATTCATATAAACATTGGACTCAAACATTTTGTACGGAGTCATTCCAATGTGTTGCACTTAAATAAAATATACACCTTTGAATTCCCAGACTCTTCTCTACAGAATTCATCACACACACACACACACACACATTGTGTTGAAGAAGCGGTGGTAGGTTTGGATGCTGCCCATCTCACATGGATAATTTTGTACATAGGTACTGCACATGCTCTGCAATGCACCTGGGAAACAGTGTATCAGTACCACTTATGAATACCACGTGTGAGAAAAGATGCTCAGAGCTCACATGTAACCAGTCCTTGGTAACTAATTGTATGAAGCACTTATAACAATAGCAGGTCTGCACCTGTATTCCTGAATTTGTGATTACTTTTACCCCCCTTAGTGAATAAACTCCATGACTTAAGACCTCTAGTTTTACAAAACCACACATGATGGAAAAATAATGAAGTTGGGAATGCATAAAAGCACCTTCGATTCATTTTTCTTTCTCCTCGTATGCAGGGTGACCCAAAAATCCATTAACATTTAAAATGCACTGATTCACTAAATAATGTAGCAGAGAGTTAAAACTTGAGACATATGCTTAAAATAATGTGGGATTTTACTAAAACCAAAAAGCAAGTGGAATAACCAGAAGACAGGTGCTGCTGGACAGCAACACAGCAGTGCTGCTGCATGAGAACATACGTAAAATGAGCTGCAGTGAGAGAGGGAGTCAGATGCACCAGCTGTTGCAGTATGTTTACTTTACCAGGTAAGGCTTTGTTAGTAAAGCCTTACTATCAGAATGAAGAATCTGTTACTGCAGCTTTACGATCTTCTCACCATAAGAAGGATATCTGAATGGGTAAAGATCCTGTGCAAGTGTTGCTGTAAAGAAAGTGATCACAAAGCTCCGTAGTGTGTGACCAGACGCAAGTGCTATTGCTGCCCAGGCAGTTCAGGTAGAAACGGAGACTTAAGCAGATTCATCTCCACATAGTGAAGTCAGCATTCATTACTAGAATTACTAGATGGGCATTCTGTTAGTAAAAGCGTGAAAGGCCTTTCAGATCATGATGCACAAATTTTGACACTAAAAGGCTTTTGTACTCAAACAAATGTCATATTTAATTACAAACTATGTAGGAAAGTTAATCCAACAGCAACAGAGTTTCTTAAAAGTTGTCAAGAAATAAGAGTGGCAGGATGTTTATAGAGCCGATAACATAGATGATAAATACAATGCTTTCCTTAACACATTTCTCATGCTCTTTGAGAGTTGCTTTCCATTAGGACGTTGTAAATGGCATACTAGCAGTAATAGGCAGCCAGGTGGCTGACTAGTGGGATAAGGATATCTTGCAGAACAAAGTGGGAATTATATCAAAATGTTAGAAGTAGTCACAATCAAGCTACAATAGCCCATTACAAACAGTACTGTAAGCTGCTTAAAAATGTTATTAGGGAGGCAAAGAATATGTGGTATGCAAATAGAATAGCTAATTCACAGGGTAAAATTAAAATTATATGCTCAGTTGTGAAGGAAGTGTCTGGTCACCAGCACAAGGTCGACAATATAAAGTCAGTTCACAGTAAAAATATTTCTGTTATGATAAATCAGATATATGTACAGTCTTTAACAATCATTTTCTGAGCATTGCTGGTGAAGTAAATAAAAATTCAGTTTTATACCAGAAATCACATAACTTTCTTGGAAAATGCCTTTCCAAGATTGAAGTCTGAAATACTCCCCTGTGATACAGACAAGAGGGAGACTGAGTCAATAATTAAAGCACTGAAGACTAAGGACTCTCATGGCTATGATGGAGTGTCTAGCAGAATATTAAAGTACTGTGCTGCACATGTTAGCCCTGTATTCAGTCATATTTGTAATTTTCCCTTTAGGAATGGTCAGTTATTGTTATTGTTATTTATTGAGCATCCACTTTATCATATACATTGACATAGAAGTTGTCATGTTACATTATATGAGTTTGTAATTATACAGTAAATTAATAACATAGGCCTACAGTAGTAAAACATATATAAATACATATCTTGTGCAGCGTATAGTAGAGAATAACAAAACAAACAATAATTAATTATGTATAGTGCATACTATTTTCACACATTTATTTTTCATATATGACTTATCACTGTCATTGACCACTATAGTAGAGAATAACAGAACAAACAATAATTAATTAATTATAGTGTGTACAGGGAGACTATTTTCATACATTTGTTCAAATATGAATTATCATTATCATTGACCACTATGTTCTGAAAATCCATGTACTCTGTAACACTGTAAAAACATTCTCTTAACAACGTTTTTTTAAGCTCATTTTTAAAAATGCAAAACTTTTCTATCTTTTTGATGCTTAAGGGAAGAGCACTAAAAAGGATTTTGGGGTGATATATGGCACTTTTGTGATATTGGGCTGTTTTGTGTGTTTCTTTGTGGAAATCATTCCTGTGTCTTGTTGGGTAGTCATGGCACTCACTATTTAAAGAAGAAAATTGGGGGTGAGATTTGAAAAAGCAGATACTTTCGTAGATATATAAAGATGGAAGCGACATTATTTGAAATTCTTTGAAAATTTCCTTGCAGGGCTCTCATGGTGCAGCCCCTTTCATTATTCTTAATACTCATTTTTGAATAATGAATGACCGGTTTGCCAGACTTGAATTACCCCAAAATAAGACACCATACCACAATAGACTGTGCATAAGAGCATAATAAGCACATATTACTGTTTTTTCACTGCAGCAGTTTTTCAGCATTCTGAGTATGTACCAGCATTTACTTAGCTTTTTATTGAGCATTTCAATATGTTTATCCCACTTTAGATGCTCATCTAGCCAGAGACCTAAAATTTTTGTGTTTGTAAAATCTTCTGTTCGCCAAGTTTCAAAACTATATTGGGCTTTACTTTATTCGGTACGTGGCTGAAATTCATCCATACTGTTTTTTTCTCATTTACAAATAAACAGTTATCTCTAAACCATTTTCCTGCTTCTTCTTTTGTTATTTCTACTTTGTGTTGCAAGTCAGTCTCATTCTGAGCTTTAATAAAAAAAACTTGTATCGTACACATACAACACAGCGTTAGCTAGTGTTAAACAGTTTGGTAGGTCATTTATGAAAATCAAGAACAAGAGGGGTCCCAGCACAGAACCTTGTGGCACGCCATTACTAACTTTCTTATATTCTGAAAAGTAAGAGGTTCCTTCGTGAACTATTTCTACTATCTGGTATCTATCTGACAGGTATGATTTAAACCAGCTGTGAACAGTACCACGTACACCATAGCAATATAGTTTCTCAAGCAATAATTCATGATCAGTCACATCAACTGGCTTTGTTAAATCTAAAAACACCCCACAGTTTACTTCGTTATAATCTATAAAGATCAGGAGAAGTTTTAGGAAATTATATACAGCTGTTTCAGTTGACCTATTTTTTCTGAAGCCATTTTGCTCACTGACTAATATTCTCTTTGTGTTCAGGAAAGCGGAGAGTCTTTCATGCATTATTCTTTCCTGAGCAATTAAAGTACTCAGTAGTAAAGTCACTTCATAAAAAGGGAGAAAGGGATAACTTAAATAATTTTAGACCTATTTCTATGCCATCAGTGTTTGCAAAAGTTATTGAAAAGACTGTGTATGTATGGATAATTGATCATTTTATATCACACGATTTGCTATCAAATTTACAGTTCGGCTTTAGAAGTCATTTAACAACTGAAAATGCTATATTCTCTGTTCTCTGTGAGGTACTGGATGGGTTAAACAAAAGAATTTGAACAGTTGGCATATTTTTTTGATTTAACTATGGCGTTTGATTGTGTTGGTCACAAAATATTGCTCCAGAAGTTGGACCATTATGGAATACAGGGAGTAGCTCATAATTGGTTCACCTCTTACTTTAGCAACAGGCAGAAATAGGTCATTATTCACGATGTTGATAATGACTGTGATGTGGGGGGGGGGGGGGGGGGGGGCACTCCTGTTCCTTACATATATATTATTATGGGTAACTCTAAAATATTTCTGTTTGCTGTTGACACTAGCTTGGTAGTAAAGGATGTTGTGTGCAACATTGGTTCGGTTTCAAATAGTGCAGTACATGACCTAAGTTCATGGCTTGTAGAAAATAAAATAACATTAAATCACAGTAAGTCTCAGTTTTTACAGTTTCTAACACACAATTCAATAAAACCTGACGTTTTAATTTCACTGAATGGGTATATCTTTAGTGAAACTGAATGGTGCAAATTTCTAGGTGTTCAGATAGATAGTAAGCTGTTGTGAAAAGCCCATGTTCAGGATCTTGTTCAAAGACTTAATACTGCCATTTTTACTATTCGAACGGTATCCGAAGTGAGTGATCATTCGACATGAAAATTAGTCTACTTTGCTTATTTTCATTCACTTATGTCGTATGGTATTATATTTAGGGGTAACTCTTCCCATTCTAAAAGGGTATTTTTGGCTCAGAAATGGGCAGTTCGGGCAATAAGTGGTGTAAGTTCATGAACCTCTTGTCGACCCCTGTTCACGAGTCTGGGTACCTTGACATTGGCCCCTCAGTATATATATTCCTTACTGTCATTTTTTTGTTAACAATATTAGCTTATTCCCAAGAATAAGCAGCTTTCACTTGCTTAATACTTGGCAGAAATCAAACCTGCATATGGATCGCCCTTCCTTAACACTTGTGCAGAAAGATGTGCGGTATACTGCTGCATCCATTTTCAATAAGCTACCACTCGAATTCAAAAATCTTAGCAGTAATCCATGCACTTTCAAATTGAAACTGAAGGTTTCCCTCATGGGTCACTCCTTCTAGCCTGTCGAGGAGTTCCTTGAAAAACCAAGCTGATTCTTATTCTGTGGTTGATTGCGTTTACTTCAACTTATGGACTGACTTTTTTCGGGTTCATAAACATTTATTTTTATCTGTTATTACTTTTATGTTGTAATTTCCTGTACTGACACATTCCATGACCTTGAGATTTGCTCCTCAATTTGGTCCTACGGAACTTGATGTGTAAATAAAATAAAAATAGTCACACATCGCACCAGCATTATGAGCGTTACTGTTCGGAGAGCAGTAAGGTGTAACCTTTAATGCTATTGGTACAAAATCCAGCATCATTGTGAACTGTTAGCCACTGGTTTTGTGACAAGGAGAACATGTGTGGTGTGGACACTTAAAAAAATGAGGGAAGATGATGATTGGTTGTTGAATGTGTCAAGGACTGATGAAGACAATTTCACTCTCTTGAGGGTCTGTCAACACCCGCAGCTGCAGAATTTGGACTACGGAGAACACTATGACTGTTGTGGAAACCCGATTACATGACAAGAAAGTCATGGGTTGGTGTGAATTTACCATATCACTCATGATCAGACTGTTTTTCTTTGAGGAAATGTGAAGTACTGATTTTCAAACGGTCAGCATGATGCGTGTGAGGTCCTCCGATATGTTATAGAATTGTACCATCCCTAGCCTGGCTGTTAAACACCTGCTTGAAGGTTTGATTCTTATGCAGGATGGCTCTCCACCCCATATTTGTGTGCATCATTTGGTGAGGATTGTGAGCTGAGCCCCCACTTCCTTCATACGTGGCCTTCCTGGTCTCCAGACTTCAGTTCATGTGACTGTTGGTTGTGGGATTACCTGAAGTCACAAGTCTACTTTGATCATCTGACGTCATTGGGATGCTAAAAGACAACATCCAATGCCAGTTTCTCACCATACCAACTTATGCTGTGCATAACATTGTCCCTTTAGGTATTTTTGATGAATGACAGCTGACGTATTGAGCATTTGTTATAAAGAACTACAAATCACGTTATGTTAATCATTTATTTTGTATAATGTGAATCACCATCTGTTGGTCATTTTCATCTCAAGCATGTGTGTCAGTTGTTACCTGTCTACCGGCATTATTCCACAAAGTACTGAACTTTCAAATGTTAATGGGCTTTTGGATCACCCTGCACTTTGCCTGCACTTGTCATCAAATCACTCATGCAGTTGGCATGCTAGTTTATTATTACATGTTTCACCCATGGTCTCCATTTGTAAATAACTCCCAAGTCCAGACCAATTAAAAGTATGATCAGTGTTGAAACAAGGAACACATATTTACAGAAATATGGTTGTGCTTTAACATCCAAATATGTTTTGGTGAAGTTTCACCATCAGCAGGCTCATTTATTTTCTGTTGAATAACATATAAAGAAATTTTACATGGTAATATATATAGCTTTAAGATTATAATATTTATATTTATAACATTACTAGCCTTTTCCCCACAGCTTTGCTTGTGTGTGTGTTTGACAGATGTATTGCGGACATCTCCTCCTCCTCCTCCTCCTCTCCTTCCCTCTCTGTGTTCACCTCTTCATTTGTCCCATCTCTCTGCCGACCTCATCCTCCCGGCTCTATATGTCTATCTCCTCCTTCCCACTCTCTCCTCCTCCTCCTCTGCCTCTCTCTGTGACTGCATCTTCTTTCCCCCTCCTTATATCTGTACCTTCTTGCCCCCCTTCCTTTCCCATCTGCCTACTACCCATCTACCCTTTCCGCCTATGTCCTGTGAAGTGTTTCTTCCTACTTTTCCTATTTCGGTGGTAGGTGTTGACAGATAAAACAATAACATTAATGGTCTGTAGTATTTTCATAGATTATTCTACAATGTACTTGCAATATATTTATTGGTTGCCTTATTTCTTGTGCTGAAAGCATCCTGCTAATCAGTGCCCATTTAACCTTGGATCAACTCTTCTCAGTGGACTACTACTACTTTTGCATCGAAAGACGCTGAAAGAGATTTCTGTTCTTTGATGTATCTACTGGAATTACACATGATGGTAGTTTGAATGACAATAACAATTATACAAAAATATTTCACCATCATCTGTTCACTGGTGAGCATTTCTTTGATCTCATGTAGATCACATTGTGGCACCACAGAGCAGATGACTTCATCCAGCAGGTAGAAGCACCTGTCCGCAGCCTGCCTCGTTGATAGCACAAGATCAGCACAACTCCAATCCGCATAGACCATAGAACACCTCCCGAAAGTGGGGTGCCACAAGTTACTAACTACCTTAACTGACAAACATCTTTCATTAGCCAATGGAGAGCAGAGAAATGGAACATCTCATTCCCAACAAAACAACATGTTACACTTGCCCCCCCCCCCCCCCTCCTGCGCACCCATTCATCATGTCCACCAACATCTATATTTTTAATTGTGTATCATAGTAGTCTGTAATAGTACTCACTTGATATCTGTTTTGGCCTTTATGTTTACTTTCTTTTGATCTTGAAATACAGTGTAATGTAAGGTTTGTTTTTATACATCTTTGTTATTTGTATTTCAGCTTGCTTATGAAAATTTAGTAGTTTACATATTTATGTTTACGAGGGTGGTTTGAAAAGTTCTCGGAATCACCACTACAGGTCAGCTCTAGCACAACGAGTTGTTCACGTGATATTCATTGGACTGTTGCCTGCAATCACATGTCACACCACTGCTCTTGGAATCGAGCTGTGGCAGTGACGTGGCTCCGTTGTTGTTCCCGCGTAGTGGTTTGTGAAGATGGAAAAAAAATCAAGATTCGAGCAGTGATTATGTAGTTTGTGAAAAAAGGTATGAAAGCAAAGGATATTCATGCCAATTTCCAGAATACACTGAGGGACTCTGCTCCTCCATATTCAACTGTTGCCAAGTGGACAAAATAATTTTAATTTGATTGGGAGAGCTTAGATGGTGATCCGTGCAGTGGTCAGCCAAGATGTGGCACTACTCCAGAAATCATTGCAAAAGTGCACAAAATGTTCAAGGAGGATCGCCGATTGAAAGTGCACGAAATTGCTCAAACTTGCCAGATGTCATCTTAAAGGACATATCACATTTTAACTGAAGAATTAGAAATGAAAAAATTATCTGCAAGATGGGCGCCGAGACTCTTGATGCTGGATCAAAAACCCATGACGTTGCCATGGCAGAATTAGAGGAACTAAGGTATGAATTGTTGCCACAACCACCTTATTCACATGATATGGCTCCATCAGACTTCCATTTCTTCCCAAAACTGAAAATGTTTCTTGGTGGATGAAGATTCACTTCAAACGAAGAATTGATAGACAGAGTTGACAACTACTTTGCAGGCCTGGAGGAAACTCATTATCGAGATGGTATCAAGGCACTGGAACATCGTTGGACCAACTGCATTAATCTACAAGGAGACTACATTGAAAAATAAAGAAAAGTTTCAGTGATGTAAGTACTTTTTTCTGTTCCATTCCAAGAACTTTTGAAACCACCCTCGTAGTTTAGAGACTTTAACTAATATCCATTAAATTGTGTTGTACTATGCCTCTAGGTCAGTCAGTCATTTGGTTGGTTTAGAGATTTATACACTTTTAAAGATTCAGTATATAATTTGTATCCATGTCAAACTTGAAGCATTGCTATTTGTCTTTTTTGGATAGACAGACAATCTTCACTATCTTTGGAAATAAGTCTGTATAGAGCTAGAAGCTCTTGCTGATGTGATGGACTTGTTCAGCCTTAAGTTGTTTGATGATTACCTAGAAAGCCAAAGGCTTGTTCACAACAAAGTATAAAATTTTTTTTTTGTATGTAAATACTTTGCAGTTCAGTTTTTAATGTACCTGGTAAGCTTTTATCTTTTATTTATTTCAAATTCTGGAATAAACCTGCAGTGAGATATGTATTTCAGTAGATGTACAACCTGAAACATAAATTTTGTTTAATTTTTGTGGTTTTTCTTATATGTTTTGGATTTTTTGTTTGCATTGATGAATAGGCTCAGTAGATATATGTACGAGGTCTGTACAAAAAATTCTGGAACTTTGTTCACAAAATTTTTCTACATGTACCTTTTACTTATTGTGCATGATCTTCAAAATATTCTTCTCCGCAATTGATGTATCATATATGAAGAAGGTATCTGTTCTTTCAGACATGTCTGAAAAAACAGATACCATCTTCATATAGATAAGGCTTACGAGCCAATGATCTTCTTCAGTGCGGATGCACTCGCATTACTCAAACTCTTACTGTAATCGGTAGATTGACTGTCGCAAGTAATGATTATAGTGGGCAGGGGCACTAAAAATGTAGTGTGTGGGCAGTAAGTTGGAAGTGTGGGTCACACGGGGAGCATGCCAGAGGTAAATCCCTGAAGTCGCACTGTCCTCTGTGTCCTCAATAGCACAGTCGGACAGAGCGTCTGCCATGTAAGCAGGAGATCCCGAGTTTGAGTCCCAGTCAGGGCACACATTTTCAACTGTCACCATTGATATTTATCAACATCTGTAAGCAGTTAATGGTCTCGATTTCGTTGTAATTTCATTGCTAAAAAATCAGTCCCAGTGCTGTTTCCATTTCCAGAAACAGTCTTGCTGGATTGTGCGAAGCGCAGTCTGTGAATTTTCTTTTACCTCATCTATCATTACAAATCTTCATCCTTTCAAAGGAGCATTTAGCTTTGGATAAAAAAAAAAGGAGTCCAGGTCTGGAGATTATGGAGGATGAGGCAGCACAGTGATTTCACAGGCAAAGGTCTTTCTAGTCTTGACTCATGAGCCATAGGATGAACTTGGTGGCAACACGATTCATTGCCAGATGCCGAGTCAGGATTTCATGACGTGATCCATTTGAAATGTTACATTCTTCTGTGATCTCTTAGACTGTTAGTCTTTGATTGGTAACGCACAATTTTGTTGATGTTCCTGACATGAGCATCATCGATAGATGTCGAAGGGCATCCTGCACTAGAGTTATCTTTAACTTCCATCTGGCCATTTCTAAACTGTGTGAATCATTCATAACACCAAGTATGGCTTAAACACTCATCACTGTAGACTTACTGCATCAGTTGGTGTATTTCCGTACAAGTTTTCTCGAGTTTCACGCAAAATTTATTGCAAATGCGTTGCTCCTCTAAATCTGTCATCTCGAAATTCACTTACTGTGTGACACATATTCTACTTTATACAACACTGAACAATAACAAACAGACATATAACAATGAAATGTCAGGCAATTACACAGGCATAATTTTGAGTCAGTGGTGTGTTGGAGCGAATCAGGTAAAATTCTGAGGCTAACCAGCCCTAGCATGCTCTGTAAATTATGCCGATAACGAAAATGTTCCGTGTGAAGAATGTGTAAGAGTTAGTTTAGAGAATCCTGGAATGTGCCACTGTTGTTATTTGAAAGTTAAAAACGCCAACAAAATCGTAACTAGGTCAAAATCGAAAAGCAAAACAGTCACAGATGCAAACACGCAAGTTATTCGTCCTTGCGACCAATGTGTCGATTATCGCCGCATGTTAACGGTAAGAAACTGAAATCAACAAACTACAAAACTTTTCAAACAAATTTCGGGCTTGCAGCCGGTCGTCGTTCAATACTTCGCACGATATTTCAACTGGGCACCTGCCAGTCATCTTCAGGTGAGCCGTCGCAGACTGGCGATAAAGTTCTCCGCTCCGCAATATATAGCGTACTGTAACTGTTCTGCGCATGCGTCGAAAACTTCCGTAGAAATACGACTGGCGGAAAATCTGTTAAACCGTGACAGCGGCTACCAGCTGGACAGTGCATGGAATCCCATCATCTCCACGATTTGCTCAAATCGAAGACGACAGAGTGCGTCAATGGCCGTGGCAAACAGCAACGCAGAGGGCGACTGAGTTCCGCTATTCCACCAGCGAGGGCGCGGCCGGCGGGCAGTGTTGGCTCAACTATCAAGTTTTCGACGCATGCGCAGAACAGTTACACTACGCTATATATTGTGGAGCGGAGAACTTTATCGCCAGTCTGCGACGGCTCACCTGAAGATGACTGGCAGGTGCCCAGTTGAAATATCGTGCGAAGTATTGAACGACGACCGGCTGCAAGCCCGAAATTTGTTTGAACAGTCAATTCGCCGGGAAAATTTTAAAATTCACATCAGACGCCTTTACGGGGAGGAGATGGCCTCACATATCCGAAGTTTCGAGAAGCTACGTGGTAAAAGAGCAAAGCTTTTAAGTTCATTAACCTTTTTATTGAGATGTCGGGACCATGGCATAATACCAAAATTTGCTAGAGTGACTTATTTCATTAAGACAGCTACTGCACGGAAGATTACTGAGAAGGCTAGTCATGCTATTGTCAAGGAGAGGATTTGCTATACAAGACGAAGGTTAGATGCTATTTCAGCAGAACTTTACCAGTTACATCTGAAGGTTGCAAGGTATCTTTCTCCTGTATCATGGGACTGGGTTGATGGAGTGACTTCGGCCAAGTTCGAGTGGATCCACAATGATGCTAACTGTCGGCAGATATCAAAATTTGATCGACTGTTGCCACAGAAGCCGTCGCCAGAAGGGATAATGGTACGACCTTCCGTTGTCAATCTCACGGAGAAGAATTTGGACGACGCTACGCTGTCTGTATTAAGCAAGGGACTCAATTTTGCACCTACACCTACAGCACCGCCATTAATAAGTATTTTGAATGGTGTTGAAGAAGCTGTACGACGTCTTCCTTTGGATGCCGCAGACGAAATAAGAAGAGAAACTTGCCGTGCTCTGTTGAAGGCTCCTACTCAACACAGTAATTTAACCTCTGCAGAAAGGGCTGCATAACGAAATCTGAGAGAGGACCCTGACGTAGTGGTATTGAAAGCTGACAAAGGTAATGCAACTGTTTTGTTACCTCGTGGTGTGTATAAAGATAAGATGTATGGTCTGCTAAGTGACTCTACCTATAGGAGGATTGATTACGATCCTACAGGACGTGTGCAACGAAAAACTTCAACACTATTAAATTCCTCCTCCTTACCGCAAGAGACCATCAAGAGGTTAAAACCACATGGTTGTGTACCTCCAAGACTGTATGGCCTTCCAAAGATTCATAAAGAGGGTCTTCCTCTGCGTCCAATAGTGAGCAACATTGGAGCTCCTACATATGATTTAGCTAAACATCTCGCTTCCTTACTGAGACCTTTTGTAGGCAAGTGCTCACATCACATACGAAACTCAGCTGATTTTATCAATAGACTGGGGACTCTTCGTCTTAGGAGTGTAGACCTTCTAGTAAGTTTTGATGTGGTCTCACTTTTTACAAAAGTTCCTCTTGCAGACTCTTTGACACTGATTGGTAACATGTTTCCTGTTGATATCACTGCTTTGTTCAGGCACGCACTTTCCTCAACTTATTTTATGTTTAATCAAGAATATTTTGAACAGACTGACGGTGTCGCCATGGGTAGCCCCCTCTCTCCTTTGGTCGCCAACCTTTTTATGGAGGACTTTGAAGAGAGAGCGCTTGAATCAGCTGCCCTGAAGCCAACAGTTTTTTGGCGTTATGTGGATGACCCTTTCATAGTGTGGCCTCATGGAGAAGATAAATTAATGGAGTTTCTACATCACCTCAACTCCATTCATAGCAACATCCTGTTCACCATGGAAATAGAGAAAGATGGTTGTTTGCCTTTCTTGGATGTCCTGGTTCGAAGGAAGAATGATGGTTCTCTAGGGCATTCAGTTTACCGGAAACCCACTCATACTGATTTGTACCTGCAAGCATCGAGTTGCCATCACCCATCGCAAACCATGAGTTTGCTTAAAACGTTTGTTCATAGAGCTCATACTGTCTCAGATCTAGATAGCTTATCTCAAGAACTCGCCCATCTAAAGACAGTATTCATCGAAAATGGGTATTCCATCCAGCAGATTAACAGGGCACTAACAGTTAAAACTAAGAAGCAGGAAGTGAATAAGGAGGAGAACATGCCGGAACAATCTTTAGCTTTTCTTCCTTTCGTTGGCAACACTTCGTTTAAAATAGCAAGAATCCTCCGAAAATTTCAGGTAAAAGTGGTTTTCCGCCCACCATCGAAGATTGCGGACCTTGTGGGATCAGTTAAGGACAATCTGTTACTACGAAAGGCCGGAATTTACAAGATACCGTGCCAATGTGGTATGGCTTACATAGGTCAAACCACACGCACCGTGAAAGAACGCTGCACTGAACATCAGCGTTACACCCGCCTTTTGCAGCCAAGCAAGTCCGCTATTGCTGAACATTGTATTTCTACTGGACATTCAATGGAGTATGAGAAAACAATGATTTTGTCTACAGCAACGTCTTTCTGGGACTCCATTATTAAAGAATCCGTAGAAATAAGACTGGCGGAAAATCTGTTAAACCGTGACAGCGGCTACCAGCTGGACAGTGCATGGAATCCCATCATCTCCACGATTTGCTCAAATCGAAGACAACAGAGTGCGTCGATGGCCGTGGCAAACAGCAACGCAGAGGGCGACTGAGTTCCGCTATTCCACCAGCGAGGGCGCGGCCGGCGGGCAGTGTTGGCTCAACTATCAAGTTTTCGACGCATGCGCAGAACAGTTACAGTACGCTATATATTGCGGAGCGGAGAACTTTATCGCCAGTCTGCGACGGCTCACCTGAAGATGACTGGCAGGTGCCCAGTTGAAATATCGTGCGAAGTATTGAACGACGACCGGCTGCAAGCCCGAAATTTGAACAGTCAATTCGCCGGGAAAATTTTAAAATTCACAACTACAAAACTTAGTCGCCATCTTAAGAAGTCAACTGCAAGAACTGCAAGAGAAAGAAGTCATCCATAGGACATGTGAAGACCATAACCTCAAGCAACCTGCCAACTGCAACATAAACAACGATCAGAAGAACAGAGTCCACATAGGGAAAACGAGTTCAAAATCTAACCTGAACGTAAGTCTTGCACAAAACTACATTTCCCAAGCTAAGACCGCAAATATTATAATTAAAAAACGTTCACTTTCTTCAAGCAGTAAAGAACAGTCAGTGTTGTGTAGTGAAAACTGTCCAGATCGCGGTATGTCAATAAATAGCATCACCCAAAAATGCTCATCTGTTTCAAACAATAAAAAATACACAGAAACATGCATTTCGGGTACCGCTCTGATAAACAACACAGAACAAAACAATATCGACCAGCTGAGACTGTGCAAAAAAGATCGACAGGTCCTTATACTCGCCGACAGTCACGGTCGTCAAATTGCAGAAAGAGTGTCTAGCCTTTTACCAAGCTACAATGTCATGGGTCTCGTGAAACCAGGAGCTTGTTTATCGGAAGTAACAAAACCAATTGAAAACTCTTGTAAAAACTTTGGACTATCAGACTACGTGGTAATTTTTGGAGGTGCGAACGATGTTGCAAGGGATCAAGCCAACGAAATAAAAATAGCTCTTAAATGTGTACTGCAGCAGACAATCCACACGAATGTGTTAGTTATTAACCAACCACAGAGGCATGACCTACCTTCCTGGTCATGTGTGAATCAATTAGTGATTAAGATAAACTCTGACATAAAGGATGTTTGTGGAAAATTTGAGCATGCAAATGTAATAGATGTAAGCACTCTTGAAAAAATCCATGCACACCAGACACGGACTTCATCTAAATTATGCTGTCAAACAATACCTAACAGAGAAAATATATAATTTTGTAAAGCATTACACTAGAAAACTTACCAGTATGTTGGATAATTGGCTCATAACAGGCAATGAAAGCTCAAAAAACAAAGCAGAACATGTTAAAGGGGTCAAAATTGACTCACAAGGAAGGATGAAACCCAAGGAAAGAACGAATAACACAAAAATGGGCCAAAACACATTAGATAGATGGCTGGGAAGAAACACGCACCAAGGGACAGGTAGACGTTATTTAGAGTGTTTCACAGGGGAATGTGTTACAGAACAAACTTACACATACACTTTAAAAGTCGTTCACCAAAATGTACAGTCCCTACCAAACAAACTTGATGAAATAAATGTACTTCTCAGGAATGAGTGGAAGGAGGTATCAGTTTTATGTTTTTGTGAGCACTGGCTAGAGAAGGACCATTTACAGTATTCAAACATAAACGGTTTCACTCTGGCAAGCTACTTTTGCAGATCAGTATCAAAGCTTGGAGGAAGCTGCATTTATGTAAAAGAAAACATAGACTATAAGATAATAGACTGTGTAAATCACTTAGGAAGCGAAAAACACTTTGAAGCCTCAGCTATTGAAATAACATCAGGAAAAACTATAACAATGTGTGTTTACAGATCACCCAACAGCAATGTAAACATTTTCTTTAAAAAACTTGACCTTGCACTAGGGAAACTTAAAAATACTTGCAAAACTATAGTTCTGTGTGGCGATTTTAATATTGACCTTTTAACACACAGCCACGAAAGAGAAAAATTCCTTAATATTATTCAAGAATATAACCTGTGCACTAAAATAAACTCCCCAACACACGTAACAAAAACTAGTGCTACACTAATTGATCCGATCTTTGTAAACACTGACATGCACACCTCAGAAAACTTTAATACTGGCTACAGTGACCACAATGCACAGCTACTTGCCGTATGTGGAAGTGTTGATTTGTCTATGAATGGAAGTGTCATCTACAAGAGAAAATTAAGCATGCAAAATATTGAGCACTTCAAACATATGCTAAGTACCCACTCGTGGAATAAAATCTACAACAGTTACAACACAGATGAAAAGCTGGATAATTTCATGGAAATTTAAAAACATTGTTTTGAAATTGCATTTCCAAAAAAGAAAATAATTTGTAAAGGCCCCAGCAAACCCAAAACTTGGATTACATCACGGATCAAAGTATCATGTAGAAGAAAAAGAGGACTTTTTGCACTATCAAAAACAGATAGCAGCCCTGAATTTGCTCACTACTTCAAAAAATACAAGGTAACTCTGAGTCGTGTAATAAGGGAAGCAAAATTAAGGGAAAATGACAAACTTATTATGGAATCATCAAACAAAACTAAGACAATGTGGAATACGGTACAGAGACTTACTGGAAAGGTGGAAACACACAAAAATATTGTATTGCCACAGGCGGGCAGCAAGATCACTGATCCAAAATTAATTGCTAACCACTTCAATTCTTACTACACCAATATTGCTCGTGAGTTAGCGAAGGAACAAATGGGAAAAACATCAAACAAAATATTACAGGAAATTTCTGGAAATAGTGTAACAAATACATCCCTGTTCCTCCGATCAATAAGTAGGGAAGAACTGTTAAACAGCATAAAGTCATTAAAAAATAAATATTCAGCCGGAGTTGACGATGTACCTGACTATATTATACAAGTATCAGCTGAACAGATACTCGCACCACTGCTAGATATATGCAATTCTTCACTATCAAATGGTATTTTCCCACAACAGTTAAAAACTGCAAAAGTTGTACCCCATTACAAAAAGGGCGATCGGCAGCAGATGGTCAACAATAGGCCTGTGTCACTCCTATCAGGTTTCTCAAAAATCTTTGAAAAACTAGTTCTGCTACAACTAACTGATTTCTTTAACAAAAAAAATATGATTTCAGGATGTCAGCATGGCTTCAGGCCTCAGTGCAGTACTGAAACGGCCACTTTTAGCCTCATAAATCGTATTTTAAATTCAGTGGATAATCACAAAAATGTTTCGGGATTTTCCTGGATTTAACAAAAGCATTTGATCTAATAGACAATGAAATTCTCCTAAGAAAGTTAGAGTGGTATGGTGTAAGAGACCTGCCACACGAGTGGCTGAAATCCTACATAGAAAATCGCTCTCAGGTAACAGAGGTAAAACACATGGGAAAAAACGAACTCCAAGCTTATCAATCGAAACCTTCCACATTAACCCACAGTGTGCCACAAGGCTCAATTTTAGGTCCCTTTCTCTTCCTAATTTTCATAAATGACTTCCCCCTACACGTTCAACACTCCGAACCAGTGCTATTTGCAGATGACACAAGCATATTAATTGAAGGTGAAAATGAAATGGCTCTAAGTTTAAATGCTAAAGTCACTAGTGAAAATGTCTCAAGAGTGGTTTATGAGAGGAATAAATTACTGATAAACCCTCAAAAAACAGTCATCTTACACTTCCATACACAACAAAATAAAAACCCATTAAAACCAAACATGTCAATGGAAAACCAAAGAATTAACAGTGTCACTGAAAAAAATTTCTTGGCATCTACTTACAAGACAATCTTAAATGGAATTCCCACATCACTTCATTAAATTCTAAACTATCCAAAATGACTTATGCAATGGGGATTATATGGAACAACACAAGTCCTGAAACAGTTAGAGCAGTGTATTACGATTGCATACACTCCCTATTGAGATATGGCATCATATTCTGGGGAAATTCTCCTCATAGCATAACCACATTCCGGAAACAAAAAAAGATTGTGAGGATAATGAAAAATGCCAACAGCCGAAAATCATGCAAACCATTCTTTAAAGAACTGGGGATTCTACCCCTACCATGTATCTATATACTAGAAGTTGTAACGTTCCTAAAAAAAGCATGCTAAAAAATGGAAATGTATTTATTCAAAATAAATCTGTACATAAACACCATACAAGGGCAAATAGTGACATACACAGACATCATTGTTATACCACACTGTGCAAGAAAGGTGTATATCACTCAGGTTCACATTTGTTTAATAAGCTGCCAAGTAACCTAAAGGCCATAAACAAAATCCATAGCTTTAAAAAATCTGTAACATCATATCTCTTGGAAAACTATTTTTACTCAGTAACACAGTATCTTGAAAAATAAGTTAATTTTGGTTGAACAATATAAAAATGTAATGTAACAATATAAAAATGTAACAATTTATAAATGTAATGTATACAATCAATGTAACAGTGTTTAATGTAATGTCATTTTGTCCAACATCTAAGGTATGGTATATGTACCACAAAGATTCAGGATGAAAATAAATAAATAAATAAACTTAGCACAATTACCACAATGCTATCACCCGTTTCCAGACACGAAAACTGATAACACTCGGGAGAGTGATGGGCTGATGACATGCTCCTCTATGTCCACATCCACTGATGCCTACTGGCTGAGGATAACATGGCAGTTGGTGGATACCATTGGGCCTTCCGAGGCCTCTTCAGATGGAATTATCACTCATTAATTTTGTGAATAACAGTATGCTGCAAACAGCAAGAATTTTGACATAACTGCAGACAAGTATACACTGATAAGCCAAAATAATATGACCACTGTCCACTAGGAAGTTGAAAGCTTCCTAGTGGCACTGATGGCACGTGACATAGTAACAAAAGTATGTAAATGGAGCAAACATGGACAGGGGATCATCCTAGGAAATATATTGGCTGCACATGAGGAAATCCGTTGAGGTAAGTGACTTTCACAAAGGGCAGATTATTATAAGGCAGAGCTTGTGAACGAGTATCTCAAAAATGGTGAAGCTGGTCGAAAGTTCATGTGCTAGTCATGAGCACCTACAGATAGATGTGGAAGGACAGTGAAACTACTACTAGGCACTAAATGGTTGGATAGCCATGACTCATCACAGAATGTAGGTTCTGGAGGCTTTTCTGCTCTGTAAATGGTGATCCGTGGCATCTCTGATAAAAGAGCACAATGCTGGTGCATGAAAAAGTGTTTCGGAACACACCATTCATCATGCATTATCGAAAATGGAGCTCTGCAGCAGATCACTTCTAAGAGTTCATATGCTGACCCAACAACATCATCAATTACGATTGCAATCAGTACAGGACAGTTGGAATTCAACTGGTGATCAATGTAATTGTGTCAACTCTTCATATGAATCACATTTTTGCTACACTAGGTCAATGGTCGTCGTCACAAATGCCATCATGGAGGTGAACTGTGGCTTGAAGCATGCAGCATGCCACTGATGCAGGCTGGTGAGAGCAGTACTATCCTATGGGAGACATTCTCATGTGCTTGCATGAGACCTGTGTTAGTAACTGAAGACATGCTGGCTGCATTCCTTCATGCTTGATGTCTTCCCCAATGGCGCTGTCATCTTTCAGCAGTATAACTGCCCGTGTCTCGGAAGCAGAACCATGCTATGGTGGTCTGAGGAACATTATAGTGAACTCATGTTCATGTCTTGGTAATCAAATTTGCCTGATGTATGTTGTTGTTGTGGTCTTCAGTCATGACACTGGCTTGATGCAGCTCTCCATGCTACTCTATCCTGTGCAAGCTTCTTCATCTCCCAGTCCTTATTGCAACCTACATCCTTCTGAATCTGCTTAGTGTATTTATCTCTTGGTCTCCCTCTATGATTTTTACCCTCCACGGTGCCCTCCAATGCTAAATTTGTGATCCCTTGATGCCTCTGAACATGTCTAACCAACCGGTCCCTTCTTCTTGTCAAGTTGTGCCACAAACTCCTCCCAAATTCTATTCAATACCTCCTCATTACTTATGTGATCTACCCATCTAATCTTCAGCATTCTTCTGTAGCACCACATTTCGAAATCTTCTATTCTCTTCTCGTCTAAACTATTTATCGTCGATGTTTCACTTCCATACATGGCTACACTCCATACAAATACTTTCAGAAACGACTTCCTGGCACTTAAATCTATACTCGGTGCTAACAAATTTCTCTTCTTCAGAAACGCTTTCCTTGCCATTGACATTCTACATTTTATATCCTCTCTACTTCGGCCATCATCAGTTATTTTGCTCCCCAAATAGCAAAACTCCTTTACTGCTTTAAGTGTCTCATTTCCTAATCTAATTACCTCAGCATCACCCGACTTAATTCGACTACATTCCATTATCCTCGTTTTGCTTTTGTCGATGTTCACCTTATATCCTTCTTTCAAGACCCTATCCATTCCGTTCAACTGCTCATCCAAGTCCTTTGCTGTCTCTGACAAACTAACAATATGATCGGCGAACCTCAAAGTTTTTATTTCTTCTCCATGGAGTTTAATACCTACTCCAAATTTTTCTTTTGTTTCCTTCACTACTTGCTCAATATACAGATTGAATAACATCGGGGAGAGGCTACAACCCTGTCTCACTCCCTTCCCAACCACCTGCCACTTGCCACCTTCAGAATTTGAAAGAGAGTATTCCAGTCAACATTGTCAAAAGCTTTCTCTAAGTCTACAAATGCTAGAAATGGAGGTTTGTCTTTCCTTAATCTAGCTTCCAAAATAATTCGTAGGGTCAGTATTGCCTAACGTGTTCCAACATTTCTACGGAATCCAAACTGATCTTCCCCGAGGTCGGCTTCTAGTAGTTTTTCCATTCGTCTGTAAAGAATTCGCGTTAGTATTTTGCAGCTGTGACTTATTAAACTGATAGTTCGGTAATTTTCACATCTCTCAGCACCTGCTTTCTTTGGGATAGGAATTATTATATTCTTCTTGAAGTCTGAGGGTATTTTGTCTGTCTCATACATCTTGCTCATCAGATGGTAGAGTTTTGTCATGACTGGCTCTCCCAAGGCCGTCAGTAGTTGTAATGGAATGTTGTCTATTCCCAGGGCCTTGTTTCGACTCAGGTCTTTTAGTGCTCTGTCAAACTCTTCACACAGTATCGTATCTCCCATTTCATCTTCATCTACATCCTCTTCAATTTCCATAATATTGTCCTCAAGTACATCGCCCTTGTACAAAACCTCTATATACTCCTTCCACCTTTCTGCTTTCCCTTCTTTGCTTAGAACTGGGTTTCCATCTCTGCTCTTGATATTCATACAAGTGGTTCCCTTTTCTCCAAAGGTCTCTTTAATTTTCCTGTAGGCAGAATCTATCTTACCCCTCGTGAGATAAGCCTCTACATCCTTACATTTGTCCTCTAGCCATCCCTGCTTAGCCATTTTGCACTTCCTGTTGATCTCATTTTTGAGACGTTTGTATTCCTTTTTGCCTGCTTCACTTACTGCATTTTTGTATTTTCTCCTTTCATCAATTAAATTCAGTATCTCTTCTGTTACCCAAGGATTTCTACTAGACCTCGTCTTTTTATCTACTTGATCCTCTGTTGAAGTAATACGCTTAACATCAGAAGAGGCATCAATGTTAGCACTGAATAGGGGATCACGGAGGAATTTTATAAGGGGGACTATGCTCCAGACTAAATGCTGAAAGCCATAATCAGTCTTAAATGATGATGATGATGATGATGATGATCCTCTGCTGCCTTAAATACTTCATCCCTCAGAGCTACCCATTCTTCTTCTACTGTATTTCTTTCCCCCATTCCTGTCAATTGTTCCCTTATGCTCTCCCTGAAACTCTGTACAACCTCTGGTTCTTTCAGTTTATCCAGGTCCCATCTCCTTAAATTCCCACATTTTTGCAGTTTCTTTAGTTTTAATCTATAGTTCATAGCCAATAGATTGTGGTCAGAGTCCATATCTGCCCATGGAAATGTCTTACAATTCAAAACCTGGTTCCTAAATCTCTGTCCTACCATTATATAATCTATCTGATACTTTCTAGTATCTCCAGGGTTCTTCCATGTATACAACCTTCTTTCATGGTTCTTGAACCAAGTGTTACCTATGATTAAGTTATGCTCTGTGCAAAATTCTATCATACGGCTTCCTCTTCCATTTCTTACCCCCAATCCATATTCACCTACTATGTTTCCTTCTCTCCCTTTTCCTACTGTTGAATTCCAGTCACCCATGACTATTAAATTTTCGTCTCCCTTCTCTACCTGAATAATTTCTTTTATCTCATCATACATTTCATCAATTTCTTCATCATCTGCAGAGCTAGTTGGCATATAAACTTGTACTACTGTAGTAGGCGTGGGCTTTGTGTCTATCTTGGCCACAATAATGTGTTCACTATGCTGTTTGTAGTAGCTTACCCACACTCCTATTTTTATATTCATTATTAAACCTACTCCTGCATTGCCTCTGTTTGATTTTGTATTTATAACCCTGTATTCACCCGACCAAAAGTCTTGTTCCTCCTGCCACCGATCTTCACTAATTCCCACTATATCTAATTTTAACCTATCCATTTCCCTTTTTAAATTTTCTAACCTACCTGCCCGATTAAGGGATCTGACATTCCACACTCCGATCCGTAGATCGCCTGTTTTCTTTCTCCTGATAATGATGTCCTCTTGAGTAGTCCCCATCCGGAGATCCGAATGGGGGACTATTTTACCTCCAGAATATTTTACCCAAAAGGACGCCATCATCGTTTAACCATATAGTAAAGCTGCATGCCCTTGGGAAAAATTACAGCTGTAGTTTCCCCTTGCTTTCAGCCATTTGCAGTGCCAGCACAGCAAGGCCGTTTTGGTTAGTGTTACAAGGCCAGATCAGTCAATCATCCAGACTGTTGCCCCTGCAACTACTGAAAAGGCTGCTGCCCCTCTTCAGGAACCACATGTTTGTCTGGCCTCCCAACAGATACCCCTCCGTTGTGGTTGCACTTACGGTACGGCCATCTGTATCGCTGAGGCACGCAAGCCTCCCCACCAACGGCAAGGTCCATGGTTCATGGATGATGTAAATCCTATGAAACCCATCTGGGTTGCTATCGGGTGCCACCACCACGTACGCCAATCAGCATCATGTTGTTTATGTGAATTACATGAAATGTGCATAGACATCTAATACCACATACCTCCACAAACATACCAAAAAACTGTTGGATCCCTAATATGCAGAATAAGTTATGTATTTTGTTGCAAAGATGGACAAAGAAGCTATTAAGCAGGTAGTCATAATGTCTCAGCTCATTAGTGTACATTCTGATAGTGGTATGTTGTAGGAAGACAGGGGCAATTCTGAATTAACATAGGACTTGACATTCAGCAAATCTCATATGACCAGGATGCAACAAAAGACATAGAAGCAGGCAGCAGTGTGGGCATAACCGGTACCTTGCACAGCCAAGCTAATTAGTGGCTGAAACACAGAAATCACTTTGCAGAATTTTTGAGGTGTACTCCTTAACTTTCACATCTTAGGTAGCTGTGTACCCATCTGCAAGCAGCACATGCATAAACACTGAAAAAATGAGGCATTCCTGTGCATGCCTGGATCAGTTGACAGTCGCCTCCATAAATTTCTGTTGTCAGTACTTGAGTGTATTTGTCTATATCTGGATGGCAGTTCCTAATTTAGGGTAGTTTTATTAGAAAATCAGTGCAAACAATCCTGTTGGAAGAACATCCACAACTGAGCATTATACCAGAGGTTGAAAATACCCTGTTCTGCACTCATAGGTAGCACACTGCGCCTAGTACACACCCACGGCGGCACTTGGTGGCCACAGCACAGTTGCAACACCTGAGGATGGGCTTAGGAGAGACCGAAAGCAGTCATGTGATAATAAAAGAAATTTACAACTGAAGCGGTACTTTCAACCTCTGGGAGAAATTCAGTGGTAGTGTCCCAGATGAGAACAGTCACGGGAAGTAGGAAATTCATTGCGCAAAAGATAGCTGGTGATAAAGTAATGACAAAAAATACAAGTGAGTGAAGTGTTACGTATCGAAATCTATGTGTTACATTTTTGCTGGATTATGATATGTCACTAAATATGAGAGAGAATAATACAGGTGCTCCTAACTTGAAACACATGAGGTGGACAAATATTCTCCTCAATTCTCTGAAATGTATCACGTGTTAATTATCTTCTTTATGTGGAGGTTCTGCAAAGCAGCATCTCCGTAGGACTGTGCCTAGCCCTGGAAAGATATCAACTCTTCTTCCGTGCAGCTGTTACAGGTGGAAGGAAAAACGATGTCTTCTCTAATTATGAAATGTCATCAACATTTCATCATTGAGTGTCTTGTACTTGTTGTCGTAACTAGGAACAGATACAATATAAATTAAATACATCTGCCTTGAAGGCTCATCAAGAAGTAAGTTACATTTCATTTTTTTGAGATTTCTTCGTTCATTGCTGCTTTCATTCTTGGAAAGGGTGTCTGCTCCTTGACAGCTAAGACACCACCAAACCACATCACGAAAATATGAAAGGCTCATCCATAGCAGGTGAAGATGTTTACTCCCGTTGTGCTTTGCCAATTACTTGAAATGGACACCTCTCCATTCAACTCTGCACAAATGTGAAACAGAACGACTGTGTACAGTATGTGTTTTGTGACTTATTCCCTACCTAATACCACTTTACTGTTTTGTCACGATCATCTTTCATTGTTATAAATAGGGAGTGGGAAATGTTGTTTGCCTAAATGGCATGTAACACTACAGATTCCCCTACTTAAAGGAAAGCTGTCAGGATAACTCTTCACTCTGCTAGTTACCAATGCATTCTCATAACATAAAACTACAGACAGAAGTATTGTGCCATCCATTTACAGTTCTCGACACTGTTGTTAGTATTTCTTTCAGTTTTATCCTTTTAAGAAAATGATAAGTCTTATGTGTAGTTTCAGGCAGAACGTGCTACGCAGTGTTACCTTACAAGTATTCATCTTATATACTTCATATTCCATTTATTTAATGCAGTAAACTGTTATGTAATGACCAATGTTTCAACAAAGATAGATATATCATTTGAATATGTGTATGGATCTTCTTGACAAGATTTAAAAAAAAAAAAACAATTGTTAAAACCCATCCTTGAGGTCTCTGTATTTATGCCGTTAGCTACTGTATTCTCTTTAATGTAAATGTACCATATAGATGTTTTTGTTTATCTATTACTTGAGAATTACATTCGTATTTTAACTGAAAATAAGTAAGTGTACACAAATGCTTATGTGAGTTTGAACATACTTTCCAACACTTTCTTACATTATTGTTATCTGAGGAATTGCCTGTTGGGTATACATCTACTATATGATCTCTCCTCCCCCTCATGAACCATGGACCTTGCCGTTGGTGGGGAGGCTTGCGTGCCTCAGCAATACAGACAGCCGTACCGTAGGTGCAACCACAACGGAGGGGTATCTGCTGAGAGGCCACACAAACATGTGGTTCCTGAAGAGGGGCAGCAGCCTTTTCAGTAGTTGCAGGGGATGATTGACTGATCTGGCCTTGTATCACTAACCAAAACGGCCTTGCTGTGCTAGCACTGCGAACGGCTGAAAGCAAGGGGAAACTACAGCTGTAATTTTTCCCGAGGGCATGCAGCTTTACTGTGTGATTAAATGATGATGGCGTTCCCTTGGGTAAAATATTTCCCCATTCGGATCTCCGGGCGAGGTCCACTCAAGAGGGCGTCGTTATCAGGAGAAAGAAAACTGATGTTCTACAGATAGGAGCGTAGAATGTCAGATCCCTCAATCGGGCAGGTAGGTTAGAAAATTTAAAAAAGGAAATGGATAGGCTAAAGTTAGATATAGTGGGAATTAGTGAAGTTCGGTGGCAGGAGGAACAAGACTTTTGGTCAGGTGAATACAGGGTTATAAATAAAAAAATCAAATAGGGGCAATGCAGGAGTAGATTTAATAATGAATAAAAAAAATAGGAGTGTGGGTAAGCTACTACAAACAGCGTAGTGAACGCATTGTTGTGGCCAAGATAGACAAGAAGCCCAAACCTACTACAGTAGTGCAAGTTTATATGCCAACTAGCTTTGCAGACGATGAATAAATTGATGAAATGTATGATGAGATAAAAGAAATTATTCAGGTAGTGAAGGGAGACGAAAATTTAATAGTCATGGGTGACTGGAATTTGACAGTAGGAAAAGGAAGAGAAGGAAACATAGTAGGTGAATATGGATTGGGGCTAAGAAATGAAAGAGGAAGCCGCCTGGTAGAATTTTGCACAAGGCACAGCTTCATCATAGCTAACACTTGGTTCAAGAATCATGAAAGAAGGTTGTATACATGGAAGAACCCTGGAGATACTAGAAAGTATCAGATAGATTATATAATGGTAAGACAGAGATTTAGGAACCAGGTTTCGAATTGTAAGAAATTTCCAGGGGCAGATGTGGACTCTGGCCATAATCTATTGGTTATGAACTATAGATTAAAACTAAAGAAACTGCAAAAATGTGGGAATTTAAGGAGATGGGACCTGGATAAACTGAAAGAACCAGAGGTTGTACACAGTTTCAGGGAGAGCATAAGGGAACAATTGACAGGAATGGGGGAAAGAAATACAGTAGAAGAAGAATGGGTAGCTCTGAGGGATGAAGTATTGAAGGCAGCAGAGGATCATCATCATCATCATTTAAGACTGATTATGCCTTTCAGCATTTAGTCTGGAGCATAGTCCCCCTTATAAAATTCCTCCGTGATCCCCTATTCAGTGCTAACATTGATGCCTCTTCTGATGTTAAGCGTATTACTTCAACAGAGGATCAAGTAGATAAAAAGACGAGGGCTAGTAGAAATCCTTGGGTAACAGAAGAGATACTGAATTTAATTGATGAAAGGAGAAAATACAAAGGCAAAAAGGAATACAAACGTCTCAAAAATGAGATCAACAGGAAGTGCAAAATGGCTAAGCATGGATGGCTAGAGGACAAAAGTAAGGATGTAGAGGCTTATCTCACGAGGGGTAAGATAGATTCTGCCTTCAGGAAAATTAAAGAGACCTTTGGAGAAAAGAAAACCACTTGCATGAATATCAGGAGCTCAGATGGTAACCCAGTTCTAAGCAAAGAAGGGGAAGCAGAATGGTGGAAGGAGTATACAGAGGGTCTGTACAGGGGCGATGTTCTTGAGGACAATATTATGGAAATGGAAGAGGAGGTAGATGAAGATGAAATGGGAGATACGATACTGCGTGTAGAGTTTGACAGAGCACTGAAAGACCTAAGTCAAAACAAGGCCCCGGGAGTAGACAACATTCCATTAGAACTACTGACAGCCTGGGAAGAGCCAGTCCTGACAAAACTCTACCATCTGACGAGCAAGATGTATGAGACAGGCAAAATAACCTCAGACTTCAAGGAGAATATAATAATTCCAATCCCAAAGAAAGCAGGTGTTGACAGATGTGAAAATTACCGAACTATCAGTTTAATAAGTCACAGCTGCAAAATACTAACACGAATTATTTACAGACGAATGGAAAAACTGGTAGAAGCTGACCTCGGGGAAGATCAGTTTGGATTCCGTAGAAATGTTGGAACATGTGAGGCAATACTGACCCTACGGCTTATCTTAGAAGAAAGATTAAGGAAAGACAAACCTACGTTTCTAGCATTTGTAGACTTAGAGAAAGCTTTTGACAATATTGACTGGAATACTCTCAAATTCTAAAGGCGGCAGGGGTAAAATACAGGGGGTGAAAGGCTATTTACAGTTTGTACAGAAAGCAGATGGCAGTTATAAGAGTCGAGGGGCATGAAAGGGAAGCAGTGGTTGGGAAGGGAGTGAGACAGGGTTGTAGCCTATCCCCGATGTTCTTCAATCTGTGTATTGAGCAAGCAGTAAAGGAAACAAAAGTAATGTTCGGAGTAGGTATTAAAATCCATGGAGAAGAAATAAAAACTTTGAGGTTCGCCTATGACATTGTAATTCTGTCAGCGACAGCAAAGGACTTGGAAGAGCAGTTGAACGGAATGGACAGTGTCTTGAAAGGAGGATGTAAGATCAACATTAACAAAAGCAAAACGAGGATAATGGAATGTAGTCAAACTAAGTCGGGTGATGCTGAGATTAGGAAATGAGACACTTAAAGTAGTAAAGGAGTTTTGCTATTTGGGGAGCCAAATAACTGATGATAGTCGAAGTAGAGAGGATATAAAATGTAGACTGGCAATGGCAAGGAAAGAGTTTCTGAAGAAGAGAAATTTGTTAACATTAAGTATTGATTTAAGTGTCAGGAAGTCGTTTCTGAAAGTACTTGTATGGAGTGTAGCCATGTATGGAAGTGAAACATGGACGATAAATAGTTTACACAAGAAGAGAATAGAAACTTTCGAAATGTGGTGCTACAGAAGAATGCTGAAGATTAGATGGGTAGATCACATAACTAATGAGGAGGTATTGAACAGAGTTGGGGAGAAGAGGAGTTTGTGGCACAACTTGACTAGAAGAAGGGATAGGTTGGTAGGACATGTTCTGAGGCATCAAGGAATCACCAATTTAGTACTGGAGGGCAGATCATCCTTTTCATGGGTTTGCCTATTCTTACCCCTCTTGTACCTATATAAATTGGTACAAATCATTCCTCCCATGGATGCACCTGACCAAGGCATAGGCCATTCCTGCTTTCGGGTCCATTTGTCCTTTTCTTCTCCTACTCCTCTTTTGTGATTTTTGGGTGTGCCCATCGTAACTTCATCAGTAAACACAGGTATTAGCCCTTTTCTACAATCTTTATTCACTTTAAATGAGAAGTTTCACCATAATCATTTTATGCTGGCTTCACCTGATTGTTTTATATATATATATATATATATATATATATATATATATATATATAAAAAAACAAAGATGAGGTGACTTACCGAACGAAAGCGCTGGCAGCAGGTCGACCTGCATATATATATATATATATATATATAATAGAGGGAAACATTCCACGTAGGAAATATATATCTAAAAACAAAGATGATGTGACTTACCAAATGAAAGTGCTGGCAGGTCGACAGACACACAAACAAACACAAACATACACACAAAATTCAAGCTTTCGCAACAAACTGTTGCCTCATCAGGAAAGAGGGAAGGAGAGGGAAAGACGAAAGGAAGTGGGTTTTAAGGGAGAGGGTAAGGAGTCATTCCAATCCCGGGAGCGGAAAGACTTACCTTAGGGGGAAAAAAGGACGGGTATACACTCGCACACACACATATCCATCCACACATATACAGACACAAGCAGACATATTTAAAGACAAAGAGTTTGGGCAGAGATGTCAGTCGAGGCAGAAGTGCAGAGGCAAAGATGTTGTTGAATGACAGGTGAGGTATGAGTGGCGGCAACTTGAAATTAGCGGAGATTGAGGCCTGGTGGATAACGGGAAGAGAGGATATATTGAAGAGCAAGTTCCCATCTCCGGAGTTTGGATAGGTTGGTGTTAGTGGGAAGTATCCAGATAATCCGGACGGTGTAACACTGCGCCAAGATGTGCTGGCCGTGCACCAAGGCATGTTTAGCCACAGGGTGATCCTCATTACCAACAAACACTGTCTGCCTGTGTCCATTCATGCGAATGGACAGTTTGTTGCTGGTCATTCCCACATAGAATGCGTCACAGTGTAGGCAGGTCAGTTGGTAGATCACGTGGGTGCTTTCACACGTGGCTCTGCCTTTGATCGTGTACACCTTCCAGGTTACAGGACTGGAGTAGGTGGTGGTGGGAGGGTGCATGGGACAGGTTTTACACCGGGGGCGGTTACAAGGGTAGGAGCCAGAGGGTAGGGAAGGTGGTTTGGGGATTTCATAGGGATGAACTAAGAGGTTACGAAGGTTAGGTGGACGGCGGAAAGACACTCTTGGTGGAGTGGGGAGGATTTCATGAAGGATGGATCTCATTTCTGGGCAGGATTTTAGGAAGTCGTATCCCTGCTGGAGAGCCACATTCAGAATCTGATCCAGTCCCGGAAAGTATCCTGTCACAAGTGGGGCACTTTTGTGGTTCTTCTGTGGGAGGTTCTGGGTTTGAGAGGATGAGGAAGTTGCTCTGGTTATTTGCTTCTGTACCAGGTCGGGAGGGTAGTTGCAGGATGCGAAAGCTGTTGTCAGGTTGTTGGTGTAATGCTTCAGGGATTCCGGACTGGAGCAGATTCGTTTGCCACGAAGACCTAGGCTGCAGGGAAGGGACCGTTTGATGTGGAATGGGTGGCAGCTGTCGTAATGGAGGTACTGTTGCTTGTTGGTGGGTTTGATACATTGCAACAGTACCTCCATTACGACAGCTGCCACCCATTCCACATCAAACGGTCCCTTCCCTGCAGCCTAGGTCTTCGTGGCAAACGAATCTGCTCCAGTCCGGAATCCCTGAAGCATTACACCAACAACCTGACAACAGCTTTCGCATCCTGCAACTACCCTCCCGACCTGGTACAGAAGCAAATAACCAGAGCAACTTCCTCATCCTCTCAAACCCAGAACCTCCCACAGAAGAACCACAAAAGTGCCCCACTTGTGACAGGATACTTTCCGGGGCTGGATCAGATTCTGAATGTGGCTCTCCAGCAGGGATACGACTTCCTAAAATCCTGCCCAGAAATGAGATCCATCCTTCATGAAATCCTCCCCACTCCACCAAGAGTGTCTTTCCGCCGTCCACCTAACCTTCGTAACCTCTTAGTTCATCCCTATGAAATCCCCAAACCACCTTCCCTACCCTCTGGCTAAAACCTGTCCCATGCACCCTCCCACCACCACCTACTCCAGTCCTGTAACCAGGAAGGTGTACACGATCAAAGGCAGAGCCACGTGTGAAAGCACCCACGTGATCTACCAACTGACCTGCCTACACAGTGACGCATTCTATGTGGGAATGACCAGCAACAAACTGTCCATTCGCATGAATGGACACAGGCAGACAGTGTTTGTTGGTAATGAGGATCACCCTGTGGCTAAACATGCCTTGGTGCACGGCCAGCACATCTTGGCACAGTGTTACACCGTCCGGATTATCTGGATACTTCCCACTAACACCAACCTATCCGAACTCCGGAGATGGGAACTTGCTCTTCAATATATCCTCTCTTCCCGTTATCCACCAGGCCTCAATCTCCGCTAATTTCAAGTTGCCGCCACTCATACCTCACCTGTCATTCAACAACATCTTTGCCTCTGCACTTCTGCCTCGACTGACATCTCTGCCCAAACTCTTTGTCTTTAAATATGTCTGCTTGTGTCTGTATATGTGTGGATGGATATGTGTGTGTGTGCGAGTGTATACCCGTCCTTTTTTCCCCCTAAGGTAAGTCTTTCCGCTCCCGGGATTGGAATGACTCCTTACCCTCTCCCTTAAAACCCACTTCCTTTCGTCTTTCCCTCTCCTTCCCTCTTTCCTGATGAGGCAACAGTTTGTTGCGAAAGCTTGAATTTTGTGTGTATGTTTGTGTTTGTTTGTGTGTCTGTCGACCTGCCAGCACTTTCATTTGGTAAGTCACATCATCTTTGTTTTTAGATATATATTTCCTACGTGGAATGTTTCCCTCTATTATATATATATATATATATATATATATATATATATATATATATATATATATATATATATATATATATATATATATGCAGGTCGACCTGCTGCCAGCGCTTTCGTTCGGTAAGTCACCTCATCTTTGTTTTTTTATATATATATATATATATATATAATTTTTTTTTTTTTTTTTGGAAGATAAGTTAGCACGCTTATTGAGTTATGGATGTTAGCACACCATCAATTTTCCTATCCTGCTACATCCTCCAAGGGCCTCACTCTTATCACTACTTTCTTTAATTTAACTGATGATGGATTCAGTTAAGCAGAAAATGCTACATACAATTTGTCAGTCCAGTTTTCGTCAATCAACCATCACATGTTCATTTCGAAACAACTTTTTAATTTGGAGAACCAGACTATTTCCGGAGATGAATTAAAATGCTGATGTGTGGATACAAACAGTTTTTTTGTAACAAAATAATTCAAAAGACTGAGTTCGCTGGCCTACCAGGCGGCTGCACTTGGAGGAATTGCACAGTCATGTCACATGACACTGACTGGCTCATACTAGGGTATCCAAACAACGTTCAAATCTGTGCAATGTTTGAGATCCAAAAGCAGAAACACTGTACGAGGCACTGAAAACTTTGTATAGGCCAGTGACAAGGAGGGCACTGGCATATCTGCATGTACATCAACATGGATACTTCGCAAATGACATTTAAGTGCATGGCAGAGGCTTCATCAAACCATCTTTACAATTCTCTATTATTCTAATCTCGTATAATGTACGGAAAGAACGAACACCTATATCTTTCCATGCGAGCTCTGATTTCCCTTATTTTATTATGGTGATTGTTTCTCCCTATGTAGTTTGGCGTCAACAAAATATTTTCACATTCAGAGGAGAAAGTTGGTGATTGAAATTTCTTGAGAAGATTCTGCTGCAACGAAAAATGCCTTTGTTTAATGATGTTCACCGCAAATCCTGTATCGTTTCTGTGACATTCTCTCCCCTATGTCGTGATAGTACGAAATGTGCTGCCCTTCTCTGAACTTTTTTGGCGTACTCCATCAGTCCCATCTGGTAAGGTATCGCGCAGCAGTATTCTAAAATGAGGATGACAAGTATAGTGCAGGCAGTCTCTTTAGTAGACCTGTTACATTCTCTAAGTGGCTTGCCAATAAAACACAGTCTTTGGTTAGCCTTCCCCACAACATTTTCTGTGTGTCCCTTCCAATTTAAGTTGTTCGTAATTGTAATTACTTGGTACTTAGTTGAATCCACAGCTTTTAGATTTTACTGATTTATCATGTAACCGAAGTTTAATGAATTCCTTTCAGCACTTGTGTGGATGACGTCACACTTTTCGTTATTGAGGGTCAATTGCCAACTTTTGCACAATACAGACATCCTTTCGAAATCATTTTGCAATTTATTTTGATCTTCTGATGACTTTACTAGCCGATAAACGACAGCGTCATCTGCAAACAACCTAAAACAGCTGCTCAGATTGTCTCCCAAATCGTTTATATAGATAAGGAATAGCAAAGGGCCTATAACATTACCTTGGGGAACGGCCGAAATCACTTGTGTTTTAATTGATATCTTTCTGTCAGTTACTATAAACTGCGACCTTTCTGACGGGAAATATCGAATCCAGCCACATAACTGAGACGATATTCCATAAGCACACAATTTCACTACAAACCGCTTGTGTAGTACAGTGCCTTCTGGAAGTCTAGAAACATGGACTCAATTCAAAATCCCTTGTCAATAGCACACAACACTTCATGTGAGTAAAGAGCTGTTTGTGTTTCACAAGAACAATGTCTTCTAAATCCGTGTTGACTGTGTGTCATAGGCCATTTTCTTTGAGGTAATTCATAATGTTCAAACACAATATATGTTCCAAAATCCTGCTGCATATTGACATTAATGATATGGGCCTGTTATTTAGTGGAATACTCCTGCTACCTTCCTTGAATATTGGTGTGACCTATGCAACTTTCCAGTCGCTGGGTACGGATCTTTCGTCGAGCAAACAGTTGTATATGATTGTTGTGTATGGAGCTTTTTTTATCAGCATACTCTGACAGGAGCCTGACTGGGAGACTTGCTTTTGCTAAGTGATTTAAATTGCTTCACTACTCTGAGTATATCTACTTCTACATTACTCATGTTAGCAGCTGTTGCTTGATTCGAATTCTGAATTATTTACACTGTCTACTTTGGTGAAGGAATTTTGGAAGGCTGTGTTTAGTAACTCTGCTTTGGCAGCACTGTCTTCAATAGTATCTCCATTACTGTCACACAGAGAAGGCATTAACTGTGTCTTGCCGCTATCATACTTCACATACGAGCAGAATCTTTTTGGATTTTCTGCCAGGTTTTGAGACAAAGCTTTGCTGTGCAAACTATTATAAGCATCTGGCATTGAAGTCCGCGCGCTAAATTGTGAGCTTCTGTAAAAGATCACTAATCTTGGAGATTTTGCATCTGTTTAAAATTGTCATGTTTGTTTTTCTTTTTTGTTACAGTGTCCTGATCCGTTTTGTGTACCAAGGAGGATCAGCTTTGTTGCTTGTTATTTTATTTGGTACAAATCTCTCAATTGCTGCAGATACTATTTCTTTGAATATATACAAGGTGTGATCAAAGAGGGGAATTTTTATTTCTCTTAACAAATACTTATTTATTCATCAATATCAGCTTTGTCCCCTTCAAAGTAATCTCACCCCCCCCCCCCCCCCCCCCCGATATAATACACTTGTGACAGCACTTTTTCCAATCTTAGAAGCACTCCTGGAACTCACTTTTTGTTATGGTGTTCTCCTTCAGTGATTCCGTTTTTATCTCATCAATGGGGGCAAAATAGTGTCCTTTTGTGGTTCCCTTCAGCCTCGGGGATGGAAAGAAGTCACATAGGGCCATGTCTGATGAATAAAGTGGCTGAAGCAACAAACGGTTTTCTTTTTTGCCAAAAAATCACAAACAAAAATTGAAGTGTGAGCAGAAGCATTATTACGATGCGATTCCACGAGTAGTTTTGGCACCATTCTCATCATTTTCTGTGTATTGCTTCACCCAAACAGTGCATAACTTCCAGCTAGTATTCCTTTTAGGTTTCAACATCATACCTATATAACCATGTTTTGTCACCTGTTATAGCCTTCTTTAGAAGTTCTGGGTCATTGTCATCTTCATTCAGCAATTCCTGAGTGATGTCTTTGTGACATTGTTTTTGATCAAAATGCAGCGATTTCAGAACAAACTGCTGCTACATGTTTCATGCCCAAAACATCAAAAACAAAACAAAAAATCACTTAACACGAGCCAAAGAATATGCCCACCCCATCATCAACCTATCTGAAGGTGATTTTGTGATTTTTGAGAACCATTTTCAAACTTCTTGCACATTGACATAAGTAATTGATGTGCCAGGGCATCTAGGGTGCAGTTGCCTTCAACGTCTTCTCAACCCTCTTTAAATGTTTATATCACTATTAAAGTCTTGTCTTACTCTTAGAAGATTCACCAAAAGCCACAGTAAAGATTTCAAATGCAGTGCTGCACTTTACTTCATTTTACAAGAAAAATATAATGCACATTCTTTAGTGCAACTTTTTGGAAAGAAGTATCCAGGTGGTCTACTGGAATGCATGACATGCTCTACATATGAGATGTGGCCATTATTTAAGTAATGACAGATGTAATGTTGTGGCTTAAACTGTTTCAACCCTAATGTCCGAAGACAACCTGTGACTGAAACTGGTCGATATTTGGGTTTTAAATAAAAAAGCAGCCGATGGTCAAACATACATTTTATACATTACTTGATGGCCGTTAATAGCCACCTTCCAGAAATGTTTAAAACTCATTACTAAGCATATGGCAGTCAATGTGATTCAGGTCTAACCCATAGTTTCAGTATATTTATTTCTCTAAGAACTTTTATATTTGCTTCTACATTTTTGTTGGAGCCATGTTGTAAGCAGAGACAAAAATTGATGACACTTTCAAAGGTAGAAACACAAAATATAGTTGCAACCATTAACTGGCTTTGTGATCTATATGTGGCGTGACCATATAGTAATGGGAATTTTAAAATTTTGCGGGCTTTATACATCTGATTTTCAAAACTTTTTTAAAAATCTTGTTGGTACACAAGCTCCTGATGTATATTTGCATTTTCAGCTGTTTTGAATATTTGGTTTATTGGTGGCACTCAAAAAGGTTATATGTGTTTTTGAGAGCTCAGTAAATTTTTTCTTTTGAAAAAATGGATCAAAGAACTTGCATTAAATTTTACTTGAAAAATGGAATAAAGTGCAGCACTATATTTGAAAACTTGACTGTGGCTTTTGGTGAATCTACTATGAGTAAGACAAGAGTTTACGAGCGATATAAATATTTCAAAGAGTGTCGAGAAGATGTTGAACATGACGACAAAACTTCTAAAGAAGGTTATAACAGGTGATGACACATGGATACACAGGTATGATTTCGAAACAAATGCCCAATCTTATCCCAATGGAAACTGCCTGAAGAGCTAACGCCGAGAAAAATTCGACAACTTCGATCACATGTGAAGATTTATCTCACTGTTTTCCACTGTTACAATGGGATAACACATCATGGGTTCCTGCCTTAGGGTTGTATGGTCAATAAGGAATACTACCTGCAAGTTATGAGCCATTTGGGTGGAACAATCTAAAGAAAATGATCAGAAATGTGCCAAAACCACTCACGGAAATTGCAACATGATAACATTCCTACCTTAATTCTTGTTCATGATTTTTTGGGCAAAAACAAAATCGTTATGTCACCTCACTCACTGTATTCACCAGACATGGTTCCCTACAACTTCTTTCTATTTCTGAGGCTGAATAGAAACATGCAAGGACGTCATTTTGCCACCACTGATGAGATAAAAACAGAATTGCTGAAGGAACTGAACAACATATTGAAAAGTGAGTTCCAGAAGTGCTTCCAAGATTGGGAAAAATGTTGGCACAAGTGTATTACATCTGAGCAGAATTACTTTGGAGGGGAGAAAGTTGACATTGATGAATAAATAAAAATTATTTTTAAAAGAAACAAAAATGCCTGTTATTTTTTTATCACACCTTATATTGTAATCACGGATTCATTTGTTGCTGTTCTCAGTAGCTTTAGCCATTTTCATGTATACTTTAGCTGATATTACACAAAAAACACAAAGACAGTAAATGTTGCAATGAAGAAAGTAAACAAATTGTATGAAGTGTGTTGAACATGGTACCTAAGAAACTGGTTTAAATAAGCTCACTTAAGAAAATGTCAGTTACTCCAATTAAAAGAACACACTGGTCATGTGGAGCACAGTACATGATGTAGAACTGGTACCATGGTGGGCTCCATTGCTGACTAAGTCTTGTCAGTGAAGACATGTGTCAGTGCCAGCCTGTTGTTTGGAAACAGCAAAATAAGCAGGGCCTGAGCAACACAAGCCACCACTTGGAGGTACCAAGTCAAAAGGGACGACAGAGGCACCACAACTTTAGATTCCCATTTGAGACGTATAACAATTACCACTACTTTATCGGAAGTTAACATGTTGAGAACTATGAAGGTTTACAATTGAAACAGCAGCCCACTGCAAGTATCGTTTAATGTGGTTTATTCAGATCAAACAATGACTGGTTTTGGATTTTTTACAAATCCATCTTCTGGTGGTTGTTACATGTTTTGTTGTTTTCTTGCTGGGGCCTCATTTTGTATCCATTATTGGTTTAGTGCACTAGGATGGACAGAAAGTGTTTTATTCACTATTTGGCAAATTTTACAATATGTTTATTTCTTATGTCATCCTTCATAGCATTTATGAAAATGTTTTAAAATTTATAAACACGAAATGTAGTGAAAACTTATATGCAGTACATTGTGTGTGACAAAATTGCCCACATTTTTGTTGTGAATTTTGAAATTAACAAATTTGTGGATGTGCAGTATGTGAGTGCTGTTCATTTCCCTGAAAACCACACCGTTCTCTGTTTAATGGCAGCACATATGGTAAACATTACATCATGCAGCCCAGTTTCACATGAGTGACAGAAACCAGCAGTGATCCAGATTGGCAGGCATGAGAGATGATGTCATGAACTTTGTCCACTCAGCAAACCATATTTCTCGGGCTCCTTTAGTTGTGTCCTGAGACTGTATGGGCTTAGTAAAATATATCTTTACTACTGCAATAGAATTAATTTAAGAAGCACAAAAAGAAGTAAAATTATTTAAAATAGTTTTTAATAATCTGTTGGAAGAAGGGGGCATCAAATGATAAGTCACTTATGTGGAAAAAAATTCTTGAACTAGCCCTGACAATAACATGGGTTGACATGGAGAGAAGATAGAACAACAGAAAGGAGCTACCACATCATTAATAAATTAGTAGCAGCCACTAGGAGATTTGTGTTCAGTGCATATCCCCATTAGTAGTGCAAACTGACATGGATGGAGGTGTACGAAGTAAAGGGGGAAGGGGAGGGGGTGCCAAATGATAAGGTGCTCATGTGCAAAAAGTTCTTGAACGGCACTGACCGTAACATGGGTTGACATGGAGACATGGCAGAAAGGAGCTATTGGCTTTAGACATGCCCAAGACCACATCATGTACGAGGTTGCCAGTTTTGTTGATTTATCAGTGTGGACAGTCCAAAGTGTGTACAGCAAATGGATTGGTGTACCACTCACAGCATGTAACACGGAGTAAGAACAGTGGTCATAAAATGACACTCACTGACTGGGAGTGGAAACGAATGTAATGCCTTGTCAATGACGATCAGTTTCAAACCTGATAGGAACTGGTGCTGCCAAGGGTGTGTAGGCATGTCGCAACCAGCTTCCGAACAAACACCATTAAGAGAACTACCTGCTGTAGCATCTGGAGCTGGATTCTGCACAAAAGGCCATTGCCCACAGTGTAATATAAAGCTGCATGTCTTCAGTGTGCTAAACACAGAAACTGGACAGTAGCTGACTGGAGGTGTGTAGTGTGGTCCAACTAAGTTGCGAATTTTCCCACCTTTCTAATGATGTAAGATTCTGAATGCACTGACAACCCAATGAGGCATTTAACCTGTTGTGTGTGGAGGGTGTAGTTCAGGATACCAGGGGCGGTTTGATGTTTCGTGGCCTTTCTTATACCATGATTTGGGCTCATCCTTTCAGGTTACCATGAACATGAATCAGAATGTTTATTTCAACATTCCTGATGACCAAGTACTGTCCCTTCTCCTGCATCTTCATTATGAGAATGCTTTAGACACCTGTCTCTCAAGAAGACACCAGCCATGTTCACAAGCCTCTCCGAAATAAACAGTAGCAATGCCAATATTGTATTAGGTACCGAAAGCTGGTTGAAACCAGACATTAAAAGCAGTGAAATTATGAACTCGGATTGGATAATGTTTAGGAAGGATAGGACCGATGCTATTGGAGGCGGTGTGTTAATTACAGTTAAAAGCTGTTTAAACGTAGTTGAGATTGATACTGGGTCGGACTGTGAAATAGTCTGAATAATCAGACAAGGATTGACCATTGTATTAGGATGTTTTTATAGACCATTAGCATCCGCAACAAACGTCGCAGAATGTTTCAGGGAAAGTCTTGGGTACATAGGAAATAAATATCCAAATTATCCATTAGTTACAGATGGAGACTTTAATCTGGCATCCATCAACTGGGAAAATTACACGTTTATCACAGAGGCAGAAGCAAAGATTCGTGTGTAGTTATTCTAGGAGTGCTCTCAACATACAACCTCGAGCAATTGGTTAGAAAACTAACTCGAGATGGGAACATATTAGATATCTTGGCGACAAACAGACCTAATCTTTTTGAGGAAGTTAATCTAGAAGAAGGTATTAGCGACCATAATGTCATTGTGGCTTCTATGTCATTGGAAGCTGGAGGGGTAAAAAAAAAAAAAAAAAAAAAAAACAGAGCATAGAGCTTTCTTGTTTGGGAAAGCAAATAAAAGTGTCACTAATGAATATCTTCACGGTACGCTCCAAGCATACACCGCAGGATACAAAGATATTGAGCATCTTTGGTCGGAATTTAAGCGTATTGTCCACCATGTGCTAGAGAAGTATGTGCCTAGCAAAAATATAGGCGAGGGAAAGGATCCACTTTGGTACAACAAACATATTAGGAAGTTGCTGAGAAAGCAGAGAATTTTGCACAGTCATTTTAAACGTAGTCACTGCACCACTGACAAACAGAAATTATGCGAAATAAAAGCAGCTGTCAGAAGGACAAGGAGAGATTCTTTCAACGAATTTGAAAGGAATATTTTATCTGCAGATTTGAAAAATAACCCCAAAAAATGTTGGTCATATGTAAAATCTATGAATGCTACAAATAATTCAATACCTTCTCTTGCTGACAGTACGGGTAATGTAACTGATGATGATAAACTGAAGGCCGAAATTCTAAACCTAGCTTTCAAAAACTCATTTACGTTAGAGGACTGCAGCACCATTCCCCCTTTCAATTATCGAACAAACGCAAGGATGGCTGACATAGTGTTTAGTGTATCTGGGATTGTAAAACAGTTAAGATCCTTAGACGCCAGGAAGGCATCTGGCCCAGACAGTATCCCTGTAAGATTATACGTTGACTATGCTACAAGTATAGCACCATTCTTATCCATCATCTATCAGAGATCAGCGGAACAGCAGAAAGTTCCATGGGACAAGAAGAATGCCCAGGTCATAGCAATCTATAAAAAGGGTAGAAAATCGGATGCACATAATTACCAGCCAATTTCACTGACATCGATTTGCTGTAGAATCACGGAACATATTTTGTGTTCAGACATAATGACCTTCCTAGACTATGAGAAGCTCATCTGCAGAAACTAGCATGGTTTTAGGAAACAGCGGGCATGCGAGACACAGCTGGCCCTCTTTGTGCATGATATACAACAGGCTCTAGATACCGGCTCCCAGGTTGATGCCATATTTCTCGACTTTCGAAAGGTATTTGACTCAGTTCCGCACTGACTTGCTCCACAAAGTGCGTGCTTAGACCGTAAGCGCGGTCTATCCGATGACATATGCAGTTGGATAGAAAGGTTTCTAACAGACAGGGAGCAGTATGTCATCCTGAATGGGGTGACTTCAACAGAAAAAAGCGTTACTTCAGGTGTGTCCCAGGGCAGCATAATAGGTCCGCTGTTTTTTACAATTTACATAAACGATCTGGTTGATGGTATTGACAGCAGCATTAGACTGTTTGCTGATGATGCTGTAGTCCACGGGAAAGTAGTATCACACGAAAGTTGGAAACAAATCAATGAGGATTTGCAGAAAATAAATGCATGGTGTAATGACTGGTAGTTATCTCTAAACATTAGTAAGTGTAACCTACTGTGTATAACAAGGCGAAAATCCCCATTAATTTACAAGTACAAAATAAATTCCCAGTCTTTGGAAGCAGTAACATCCGTCAAGTATCTGGGTGTGACTATTCTAAATGATCTCAAATGGAACGATCAGATTACACAAGTAATGGGTAAGGCGAACTCTAGATTGTGGTTTATTGGTAGAATCCTGAAGTGATGCAGTCCCTCTACAAAGGAAATAGCTTACAATACGTTAGTTCGTCCAGTCTTAGAATATTGTTCGTCCGTATGGGACCCTTACCAGTTGGGTCTGATTCATGAGATTGAGAAGGTCCAAAGAAGAGTGGCAATATTTGTGACTGGTACATTTAACCATCGCAAGAACGTTACAAATCTCATAGAAAGTTTGAAGTGGGACACACCTGCAGATAGACGGCGCACTAAACGGAAGAGGGTGCTCACTAAATTCCAAAATCTGATCTTCACTGAGTATGTAGAGCATATATTATTACCTCCAACTTTCAAATCGCACAATGATCACCATTCGAAGATAAGGGAAATATGACTTTGGCGTGAATTGTGCCCTCCACCACACACCGCTTGGTGGCTAGTGGCGTATATTTGTAGATATGTAGATGTAGAAGCCTGCACGCACCCCCCTCCCCCCCCCCCCATACACACACACACACATTCGTGGTATTACAAACACTTAGGCAACAATCATACCTCACCTCCACTGCTAAATCACCCAGTCTTAATCGTGTGGAATGTGCCTCGGGTTAAACATAGCGACCACCATTCCTGCAGTTTGGTAGCTTTATGGGATCTAATCATCAATGAGTGACTTCAGCTCAATGTGGTGTACTGGAAGAAACTTGTCGATTCTATTCCTTGTCAAATTGAGGGTGTAACTGAAGCTAGGTCACTGTTGCACAGTATCGTTTTGGTGTCTCCGAGGGGTGACTCACTTTTTGTCAGGTGCGCTTACATACAGTGGGTGGAGATGAAACCGTTGCAAGGACACATTATGTCAGCATATATGGTTCAAAAGGAACCATGCCAATATGGACAAATATGACAGACTCTTAAGTGGACTAACAGGATAGTAGCCTCTAAAAGTAATCCAGAATTTTTCATGATTCGTCAGAAATTTCATGCACGACCCGTGTCAGGAAATGACTAGATCTCTCAAATTCTTTCTGTATTATTACTTGGTGTAGTCCGTAAGTGATGACACTATGCAGGGACATGAGCTGAAATCATATGGTGATGATGGGTGCTCAAATTTCAGTTTGTGAATGCAATAAATGGGCTACATAACAAAGCAAGGTTGGAGGGACTCTAAATTTGTTTCTTGTGCTGTGTGCTCCACTGGGTCTACAGACTTGATTGTCCTGCATCACTTATTACACACTCAAAGGGCTTCAACATGTACCGAACAATTGGAGTGTATGCTGGGGAAATGCAGTCTGAACTGTCATCGATACATCCTGCTAAAATGATAAGTCAAGAAAAAATTTCCATATGGAAAGTCAAGATTTGTAAGTTAAGATCAGGTGTTGTTCTTGAAGAATACCTTGGTTGGACAATATCCTGCCACGCTACATACATAAAGCTCTCACCTGAGGTCTGTCATCTGTCAGGCAGCAAATGTGAGGCTACAAGTGCATGTGGATCTGTCATCTGTTAGTCTAGCTAAATACTGGAAGTTGTGTGTCACCTGCTTGGGGGACGGGAGGCAGGTCGTATTGAGGATGATGATGACTGGTCTATTGTATTTTTAGAGCACATACACTTACTGTGGTCACCAGCCAGGTTACAGAGATGTACAACATATATTAAAGAGCCAATGTGCTGATCAGTTCGGTACCACATTTATCAAGGTCAGACACAAATCACTTAAGATGACTTGGATAAATTATTGTAAATTAATAAAAATGGTACAACAGTAATGAAGGTGGAGCTTAAGAAGCTCATCAAAGATAAATTATTATAAATTAATAACAGTTTAATAAAAAAAGGTACAACAGTGGTCAAAGTCTTAGCTTAAGGAACTCATCAAGACACATCTATACATACACACATTTTTGTCTGCAGTTTAATAATTAATTAAGAAATCACAATTAATTAAATGTTGATAAAGTACAAAACTGAGTTAATTCAAGATATACGATAGGTACACAAAACAGCAATGCAGCATGTGTATGTGGTCTTCTGGACCCACTGATAACAGTATTTATAATTTACATTTTTTTGTTATTTATTAGGTTGATTCCAGCCAATTTATACGTTCTCAATCAAATTCGGCCACAATTCAAATTTTATTGAATCTACTGCAAAACGGATTACACCAGCAGGAAAAGCAGTTCATTTTACATATGGATGACATGCCACTTTTATTATAAATTATGAATTATAGACATTGTAAATTATGTAATTAAATTGTGCAACCATGATTTAGTTTTTTGTTAATTATGAACAAACCATTTATTTTACAAACACCTGCAACAAATTTTAATCAGCTTGGGAGTATGCAATTGTGCATGTAACTTGTTCTGTTCTAGCCATAAGAGTATAGAATTTGGAAAATTGTACTTATGTACAGTTTGAGTTTAACAACTTATCATTAGAAAAAGCCCAGCACACTGCTGTAAATAAGACCTTCATCTTGGCACCATGACCAAGGCACGATCTGTGTCGGGACAGCTATTTGGCTGTGCATTTCAAATTAATGTAGTTTTACATGCATATTTTCTCAGCACTTGTAAACTTTTTAGTGTTGAAGTGCTTTTTGGACTCTTTAAAATATTTCGGGGGTTTTCAAACTGTCAGTTTTCTCAAGTGTTATTACAAGAACTTTTACTTTTTTTCAGTGAATGCTAGTGATAACATTGTAATTTTTCATGAGGTAGCTACACTCTGATCTTGTATTTATACTATGGTTTAATGAACTGAGTTATTTTGAGCTTCAGTGCTCAGGATTTGCACAATGTTACACTGGTGAATACACTGTATATGGGCACTCTATTCAGTCTTAAGACTTAAACTTTTATTAAGTTCACTGTGTGCTGAAATTTGAAATTAATGGGGAAATAGAGCCACTTTAGGCCCATTTTATGCACCATATATAATCATTTTTTGACACAGTTCATTTGCTCAATTGTCCCAATCTCCACCTAAATGTGTCTCCAAAACGTTAGGACAAATGCAGTGAGTGTTTGAAGAGATGTCTTATAGTCTTGGACAGAAGAAACAGTCCAGACATTCTGCCAACATTACTACCATGAATCACTGTGACATTACATACCTCAGCTCAACAGATGCATGAATGTGATCTGCAATAATGTACCGATCTCAACCAGACAATCATTAGTGTAAAAACAAAAAAAACAAAAAAAAAAAAAAAAGAAGAAGAATTTCGGGTTCAACCTGCCTCGAGCAAGTCTCAGCTCAGACAGGACAAATTAATTCACAAATATGTAACACCTTTGAGTGTGGGAGTACTCTTTATTAGTGATTATAGATTTAGGACTTTATTGATTCAGAGTTGGCTGTACTGCCCAACTTTATAAATTACTGTACCCTGTTTTGATGAACAAATCACTTTGTACCCAATTCCTTCTGGGTCATATCATCTCATAAAATCTCTAAAAGCACTTCCTGCAACCTTATACACTGACCACAATCCCAAAGGTGCTCTGCTACCTACATCTACACCTACTTATACACTGCGGAAGCCACCATTTGGTGCATCTCAGAGATACCTGGTACCGCTACTAATCATTCCCTTTTCTGTTCCACGATGGAACGATAGAAAAACAACTATCTGTATGCTTCTGTAGAGCCTTAATTTCTCTTATTTCATCGTAATGGTCTTTAAACAAAATGTACACTGGTGATAGTTGAACAGTTCTGTACACAACCGCAAATACCGTTTCTCTAAACTGCCTCAATAGTGTTTTGTGACGGCACCATCGCAACCCCTTCAAAGATTCTGATTCGAGTTCACAAAGCATCTCTGTAATACTCTGGGTCACACCAGTGTTCTATAGGTGAGCTACACTGTTCTAAAACTCTACCAATAAACTTATCTAAACCATTTATCTCCCCTGCAACCATTCTTATGTGCTTGTTCCATTTCATATTGCTTTGCAGTGTCACACCTAGATACTAAACCAATGTAACAGAGCCAACCAGCATGCCACCAATGCTGTATTCAAATATTACAGGATTGTTTTCCCTACTGATCTGCATTAACTTACATTTTTTGACATCCAGAGCATGCTGCCATTCATAACACTAAATATAAATTCTGTTAAGTCAACCTGGATCCTCCTACATTCACTTGATGATGATACTTTCCCATGTAGTGCAGCATTGTCAAGAAAAAGTCACAGATTACTGCTTACCCTGTTTGTCAGATCATTTATGTATACACCCACCACCATAGCAGAGGTCACCAATGCACAACTGTGTCAGGGTATTCAACTTGAAGGTAAGCCAGTTTGAATCCCGCTGGTGGATGAAATTTTCACCTCCAGTATTTGGCCAGCAAGGAAAGTAGAGGAGGTGACGTAATTTTTGTGACCACCAGTCTTTGGGTCACTGTCATGGATCAAATTCCAAACTTCTTCACAGTGTCTCATGAAGCGACAGCATGTGACACGGTTGATGGTGATCCATCCATGGGATGGAGAATTGAAGCTTGGTGACTCTTTGGTGCTTTTCAAGAGGAGTAAGCTAAGTGCTCGTACTGGGTTTCACCCTCTCCTTTTCACCCATAACACTACTCATCACAGTCCTACAGACTTGACACTTCATAACAGGTCGGAGGAAGGCAAAGATAAACCACCTCTACTATGACCTTGCCATGAGCAGTGAGTGGCAGGCAGAGCAGGTTTCCTACATCTGTTTCCCGCATTGTAATTCCCTGAGTATGGAACTTCTTCTTCATATAGACAACACGAGAGGTCTTATCATACTTTCTTGGGGCACTCTTGATGATACCCTTGGCTTTGACGAATACTTGCCATCCACGACATCACGCTGGAAGTTTTTGCACCACTCACGTGACTGGGAACCTATTCTGTGTGGTCGGGTCTTTGTAACAGTCTGCAGTGGGGAATTGTGTTGAACACTTTCCAGCAATCTAGAAATATGGAAGCTGACTGTCGTCCTTCATTCATGGTGCATGGGATATCATGTGAGAAAAGGGCAAGTTGATTCTCATGCCAGTGATGCTTTCTAAATCCAATCTGATTTGTGGACAGAAGCTTATATGTCTCAAGGAAATTTTACTACATTAGAGCTTAGAATATGTTCAAGAATTCTGCAGCAAACCAGTGTTAATGATATTAGTCTGTACTTTCATGGGTACATTCTTTTACCCTTCTTATACACCTTTGACACCTGCGCTTCCTTCCAGTCACTCGGGACTTTGCACTGGGTGGGAAACTAGTGATAAATGTGAACTAAGTAAGGGGCCAATGCCAAATGCTGTAAAACCAAATTGGAATTCCATCCAGCCATGGTGACGTATTTGCCTTCAACTCTTTCAGTTGCTTCTCTACGCCAAGGATGCCCTCTATCTAGGAGACTCTGGGATAGTCACCCTCTACATAGGAGACTCTGGGATAGTCACCCTCTACATAGGAGACTCTGGGATAGTCAAATGATGGCGTGTCTTTACAATTCTCCTGCATAAATGATTTCTTAAACAGAAAATTAAAGACCTCAGTTTACATTTTTCCCTCTCCTACTGTCAATCCAGATTGGTCAACAACGACTAGTTATGAGCCTTCAACCTGCTTCGTAATTTTACAGAGGACCAGAATTTTCTTCGATTTTGATAAGATCTTTAGTTATGGTGTGACAATGGAAAGTGTTATACGCTTTGCACATTGATGTTTTTATGGACAATTTGTTGCACTTACATTACATAAAGAGCACCAGTGGTCAAACAGACAATATGCTTCATCAAGGATGCATCAAACCAATTATCCAGAATGGTTGCAGGACCCAGAATTTCATGGAGACCACTGAAGGTATATACGAGACATATTTTAGAGCGCGGTGCTGCCTACACTAGGGAGGAGGCCTGTCAACACACTCACAGCAGAGCACAGATACTATGTTCAGCTGGGGCAGCAGTTCCAGGAAATCCAGGTACTTACAGGAATCACAGATGTGCACACATAAAATAAGAGAGCACACTGAAATCCTGAAGCAGCAAAACAACATCAACAGGACAGCGACAAGGTCTCAACTTTCTGGATGCCAGCAATCCTGGAATAACAGACAGTGTGGTTGCGGGGCAGAAAACTTACCGGACACTGCCGTGACTGGCTAAACAAACAGCACAGGTATAACTGGTGTCAAAACATCAGTTATTTTAGTATTTTTGCACGTCTGATATTATGTAGCTATACATCGAGAGGGGTTTTAATGAGATTGACACTGGCTGTGGAAGCTACACATTTCAACAATTTTGTGCCCTTTTTATGACAAATGACTTCCTTACTAATGAAAGTAAAATAATTACCTCTAATTATGTTTTTTCATTAATTAAGTATCAATGACAAATACTGAGCTCTCAGAACCTGAGGTGGTGTCATATTTAGTTGATGTAGGCTCTTCCTGGCCCTATCCTAAGGGCAGAAGAAAAGGATTAATTTTATTTTTATTGCAATTAAGTGTCTTACACTCACACAAACACAACTTATACACATATGACCACAGTCTCTGCCAGCTGAGGCCTGTCTGGTCTCAACAGCCCGAGACAGTGGTCATGTGGCTGTGAGTTGTGTGTGTGCGCGTGAGATGTCTATTTCTGACAAAGGCCTAGTTGGCCGAACGCTCACTTTCTGACAGTCTTTTGTTGTGCCCATCTGCGAATCAGGATCTCCGCTATACTGTGAGTAGCAGCTACCCTTTTCATACTGTTGTTATATGTCATCCTGGATTTTCTGTTGTTTGATTATTAAGTGTCTTATTTAGTTAATGTTTATAAATATGACAATGGAGAATTCGAGGTGAAATATAAACATCTATATGAGGATAATCATGAAGCAGAGGTGGTACTGAATAACAGGCACGCTTAAAGAAAAGGAAAATTACTAGTAAGCTGAGTTTTGTCTGGATGCTCAACTGGTAACCATCCTTTACTACATGCCTACTTGGTAAATGGAACTTATTACAGATATTTAGTTAGAAAATAACAGTGAGAAATATTATATCATAAAAATAGGAATTTCAAAAACATTTACTGCACACATTAATACATTTCCTACCAATCAAGGAGGTTCAGGGATAGTAAGTAAACCAACAACTACATAACATGTTTTTATTTTGGTGGTAATACTGTATAACACATTATATACACAGCACAGCCTAATCAACGCCACATATTCTGAGTTCTTTTTCTAAATTAGGTCACTAATAGAACTTTTCGTTACAAATCTTAACAGTAGTTCATTAAAAATATTATTACAACACAGTCAAGGAAACATAAGCCACATAAGCCCTGCCATATTTTCCTACATAAATCCAATGACTCACATGACACACAGTAAACACTTTGGTTTTCAGTATTCACACAGAGGAAGATTATTCCTTCAGCACACAATCACTTGTGTGTGTAGTAATAATCCAGTGTACTTAAATTTACAACCACCACTGTCAGTCTAAAAATTTTCACAGGTTTCATACCTTACTTAATTATCAGTCTTCATCATCATCTTTCATGAGGTAAAAGTTAATTCATATTGGAATATTTATTGCTTGAAGATCCCATAGTTTGCTGTGAGGGTGTAGAATATTCAGTTGATCGAGTGAATGCATTACTGATTCCTTGCTGCAGCCGTTCAGTGAATGTCCTGTATTCCATATCACTTGCTTGTCCAAAATCAAAATCAGCTACTTCTATTGTATATCTGAAAGTAGATAGAATTATACCAATTTTATTTCACTTCTTCCACAATCAGACCCTTAACTCAACCTGATAAAAAGTTAAAAATAAAAGTATTTAAGGAAAGAAAAGCTGAATTTTATTTGTTCTGCATTCTTGAGTACTGAAGAGTCCATTATGAACTGCAGACTCAGTGTAAGAGTATGTACCAAACACAAATGGAGAGATGTTCAGAAGGACCTGCATTATATAATCATTGAATACAAAAGACAGAATTGCAATATGCACTTGGATAATAAAGTGTTCAACGTAGGGGTCTTCAGTGCTGTTACCAAACACATCAAACTGAGTTTAGTTAAGGAAGTGAAAATTAAAATACACAAATATACAAATGTACATTACGCACTAGATCAGCCATTACAACCAACAACAAAACAGATACATTGCCCAACAGAGAAAAACCAAAATAGGAGTACTGCAACAGGTATGTGTGGTTGGTTGATAAGTAATCAAAAGGTGGATAAACCAGAGACTCTGAAGCACCTTATGTCAGAACTCAGACAAGCATAAACTCATAAAATGCGTACCACTCCTGGTTCCTCGTCAACTAAATGAGCGAGTGAGTCCCCAGTTCATTTTACTGTTGACACCTCATCTATATAAGAAATACACTTCAATAGCATTACAGCGATGAGTAAAGATAGACTGCTACTCACTGCATACAGATGGCACTGAGTGGCCAACAGACTCAATGAAAAAGCCTGCTAGATATTATTCAGGTATCAGACTAAGACCTTCATCAGATACAGACAAAACTAAAAACATACACGACTACTCTGTTTCTTTGGGTGCCAATGCCCAACTGAATCTGAGTCGAACAACGGTTTTTGCTGGGTTGGATAATGAGGGTGCAGAGGAGGTGTGTGGCAGGTAGGGGGAAGCATAGTGGGGTACGAACTGGGGAAAGCAAATGGGAGACGATGGAAATACAGAAGGGGAAAGGACTACACTGGTGCAGTGGCAATGGCAGTTTTCACAAGTGGTTCTGTTTTCACGAGATAGGAGATGCCTGTGACAGGACTGGAGTAGGTGGTAGAGGGAGGATATATGGATTGTGCCTTGCATCCGGATCTAGTGCGGGGATATGCGCCATGGGGAAAGGGGAGTACAAGTGTAACAGGTACAAACAAGGATGTTTCACATGTTGGGTGGGTGGTGAAATACCACTGTGGGACAAGGCGAGGAGGACATATCTTATTTCAGGGCATGATGAGAGAGAGTCTAAACCTGATCCAGCGAATATGATTCAGTTGCTAGAGGCATGGGTGGTACTTAGTCACGAGCAGAATGTCCATATGTGACCAGACTGGGGATATGTGGGGGATCATAGCTGACTGGGGAGGCAAGGCGCAGGAGATCTGTTCCTGGAGAAGGTCTGGAGGTCACTAGAGTACTACCCAGATTTGGAGCAGCTGAATCACATTCTCTGACAGTGTTTTGATTACATTTTGTCATGTCCTGAAATGTGGAATATCCATCCTACAGTGGTATTCTGCTGGTCAGCCAACCTATGCAGTATCCTTATCTGTACCTATCACGCCCCTGCTCCCAATCCCTTACCCCATGGCTCACATCCCTGCAATAGATCCTTATACCCTCCCACTACCACCTACCCCAGTTCTGTCACAGGCATTTCCTATCCCATCACAGGGAGAGCAACTTGTGAAAGCAGCCACGTGATCCACCAACCACTGTGCCATGACGAGCTGCCTGTCCACATGACTGTGGCCAAGAAACAGCTGGACCACAACATCATTGAGCATGCTGCCCGACACAATGTGCTTCACTTCAACAACTGCTTCACAACCAGTGCCATCTGGATCCTTCCCCTGAACACCAGCCTTTTCACTGGTCACCCACCTGCGAGATTGCTTTTACCCTGTTGAAGTCAAAATTACACTTTGAACCTTGCTTGGTTACTTCCAACCAGGCCAACATCTTGTTTTGGTCACAGATGCCTCCCAGTATGGCCCTGGGGATGTTCGTGCGCACAACTATGCAGACGCACCCAAACCCCCTATTGCTTATACTTCCAAAATCCCGATCAGGAGCAACAGTGCTACTCACAGATTGAAAAAGAAGCTCTTGTTATTATGTACACCCTAAAAAATGTCATATGGTTTTAAATTTCATTTGATTACTAATCACAAACCTCTGGTTTCTCTTTTCAGTCCTTTGGTATCTCTTCCAGACAAAAGCATCCCATTGCCTGCTATGCTGGGCTTTGTTTTTGTTGCGCTATAATTGTGAGATCCACTTCCACCCCATGGCACACCACACTTATGAAGATGCTCTTTCTTGGTTGCCAACTGGTCCCGATCCAGCATTTGATCAGGACGAGTTGTTTAGATGTAGAAGCCCAAAATATCATAGATAGTTTTTCCATTACCAGTTCTCACATTTCGGCGGCTGTTGCCGCTGATCCTATCTTACGTCAGATTGTTCAATTTTTCCACCACAGCTGACCACATAAAACACATGGCCAAGCATCAAATCCCTTGCACAATTATTATGCTCTCTGCCCCCACCTCTCAGGTCTTGGTGTGTTATTGTTGGCTATTCAAGAGTCGGCGCCCAGGGTTGTGATCCCATCTGCATTGTGGCGGCTCGTCACGTGCCTCCTCCTCCACTTGGCCATTGGGGTGTTCCTCATACAAAATTGTTGGCCCACTGCCACATGTTTTGGCCATGTATTGACAATGAGATCCAGTGTATTGCATCGGCCTTCACACAGTGCACCACCCGTCTAGATGCACCATGAGCCTCTCTTTTCCCATGGCCCCCACGAGGGTATTTACGCTGAATCTGTGGGTCCCTTCTTAAATCCCTTTTGGATTTTTGTAGTTGATGCATCCTTGGAACTGCCTTATGTTGTTCACTGCCTGCTCGCATCCACAGCAGCTACGGTCACAGTCCTTGCAAAGATTTGTTCCTTGGGAGGATTACTGTGTATGTTTGTGGTGGACTACGGGTCACAATTTGGGTCTCAAGGTTTTGAAAATTTTTATACAAAAAATAGCATTCAGCCCCCTGCATGTCATCCTCAGTCCAATGGTGAGGCAGAGGAGATAGTCCGTACTTTCAAACCAATGAAAAAATACATCACGCAATCTTCTCCCAAGGTAGCACTTGATAGGTTTTCAAGCTCATACAGATTTACTCCAGCTGGTGACCATAGCCCAGTGGAGCTGCTTTGCGGCCGCCAACTGTGTACACTGTTTCACCTGCTCTGGCCAATGCCCAGCCACTCACTCACTGGCATCCTCCTCGCATGAGTTCTATCTGCGATCTGCTGTCTGGGACCACGAGTTTAGCTGGTGCCCTAAGTGGATGCTAGCATTTGTCAATCACTGCCAAGGCCGCTGCCTTCATGTCATGCTCTCCTCCGATGGTTTGGTGTCACGACACTATGACCAGCTCCACCCACTTTGACTAACCACACGCTGTAGACCCTGCCGTCCCCACAGGGTGGTCCATACCCCATTGTCTCCTGCAACGTCTTCATTCTGGATGGTGCCTCTGCTGGGTGCAGTAATTAGTACTGGTCTGCCTCCATCTCTGCACGCCCTGCTGCCTCCTTTGTCTCCACTACCACCTTCATCACCAAATGGAATTTTCTCTCTCTCTCTCTCTCTCTCTCTCTCTCTCTCTCTCTCTCTCTCTGTCCTTGCCCATGCCATCTCAGACCGTATTTTCCTGTGACGGCGCAGCACCCACTTCTAATGAAGACGTGGACATCTCCACAGTGATCAGTTTTCCCAAAGGGGGAAGGAATTTTGTAGCACTATACAGCCTAAACAGGCTTCCTCACATCAGCAAAGACGGCGCAGCAAGCGCAGTTCTGTGCAAAACAGCCATATATAAGCCAGTGCACTGGCCACTCTAATATTTGTGTGACTATTCAATACTTCACTGGTAGAGTGTGCCTTAATATACTCCCTGATTTTGTGTATTGTACTGACTATTACGCCATTCAGTGTCTTAAGTATTTTCCTTCACGTAGAAGTGAATTAAAAGTTGGTTGCTGGGAATTTTGTTATTGTGTTTGTGCACTGTTACAATAGCAACTTCATCAGGTAACAATACAAAAGGAATCAACCAATGACCAGCAATTACTCATCAACAAAACTGCTATAGTTGAGCTTCATTGACAAAGTGAAGTCACTGCACCTACTGATGATTAATTATCACACAAGTTATTTCTGCAATACTGTTCAATATGGAATGCTGATATTGGGTAACATTGTTTATGTGCCTCTCCCAGGACTATGGAAACTATAGAATGGCCCAAATTTCATTCACATCGTTTTCATACACATATTCAGAACAAGTGTGTGTACTACTGTACCAATCTAATGAAGTTTGTTGAAAACTTTGGTACTGAAAAACCTCTTAAGCTGGGAGTTTGTGTGTGTCTATTATCTGCTCAATATACATTCCTGTATACATGCATATAATAAATGCTTATTGTTATATGTAACCATCAATATATTATTATAAGAAGATCATCAATTGATTTCAATTTGATGAAGAAACCCATATCAAAAATTTACGTTTCCACCACTCGATCACCCTCATATCCTTCATGTTGCCTCACTGTGAACTGTGTAAATAACTCTCCATAAATCTAAAATGAGAGAGCCACTTACCCTTAAAGTCTTATACTTATTTTTATTACTGTTTTTATTTTTCTTGTACAAGTGATTATAGCAGTTCAAAACACAAAAAGATGTGCAGTTATTGATGTCTGGAGCTGGCTAAATACTTAACAAATAAAATTCTGCACTTCCTTTGATAATGTAGTCCAGAACCACATAGTTCTTACCATAATGCTCTTTTTTGCAGGGACGTTTGCTTACTTGGAAAAAAAAAAAAAAAAAAAAAAAAAAAAAAAAAAAAAAAAAAAAAAAAAAAAAAAAAAAAAACCTCTCACTGTGGTAGTTATATACTCACTTTCTTTAACAGAAAATGTATCAAGCTAGACTTATCAACTTAAATTAGAATAAATATTTACCCAGGACAACACCCCCCCCCCCTACCCCACCCTCTCCACCTGGGGATTCAATTTGTAATCTGTTCTGCACCACAATTTTGGAAGTGTTGCAAATATACAAACTGCAGAGATGTGTTCCTTTAAATACTTCTAGAGAAATGAACAAATAAAATAAAAGATCTAAATGTTCTGCAAACAATGATGCAGAAATATTAATCAGCTCCACACATGAGAGATGAGAATGTCATTCAGTGTAATTATCTCTGGAGTTGCTATTGGTATGCAGATCCACAAAACTTCGTTTTTTCTTTCTTCTGTGGTTACACCCACCAAATAGTTTTCAATGCTAGAATTCTGAACTGATTTATGGCACCCAGTCCTCCATTACCACCTCTCACTTCATGGAGATATAAGTCACTTTGGAACGCTTAAACAGTCATTAAAATATGGCATTGCACTTATAATTACCCCAATGCGCTAATTCCACTTGTTTGTCCTTTCAAAAGATCTCTTGAGTTTTTCTATCTAGTCTACATGGAAATTACTGTGAATGTCTAGTTCACTTGATAAAATTTCTGGAACAACTTCATTGACATCATTTCTTACATATTGTGGTTGTTGTTATATCCCCAAGAAGATCCTTCTTACCCTCTTGCTTATTCATACACAATTAAATTTATTAATTCTAGAACACAAATTTTCGAGCTAAATTTAGTGTGAATGTACAAATCAAATAGTTCACACAATTAAAACTTTACGTACCTGTTCTGACTCTGAATGTAGTACGCTATTCCAAAAACAATTATTATTACGGCTACCAAACTGCATGACACAGGCACTATGATGACTGAGAGCTGAGGTTGTTTTGTTACTGCAAAACATAAGATCTTTTATAAATTTGGCAGACAGGAATGTTTATCACATAAGAAGAAGGACAATGATTTCCATAAGCAAGAGAATAGAAACAAAAATAGCAATAATTCGGGAAATAATGATATAATACTGGAAAGTTCTAAGTGGAATACAAATAATGGAAGGATTTCAGATAACCACCCACCACATACATGGGGCACTGAGTGATCGATAGGCATGTAAACATAAATGAAGAAGTTGTTGACCTTTTAGACGATGATCTTTTTTCAAAGTTAACAAAAACTGAACCACACCAAATCAAACAAAACAAAGAACACATGCACGCATGCGTGCACACACACAACAGTGCGCGTGCCCCCAAACCCAAACCCAAACACACACACACACACACACACACACACACACACACACACACACACAAAGCATGCATACGGCTACGTTGTCTGAGCTGATTACATTGTTTTTGAAATGCAGCGTGACAGAGGTGAAGGGTTATGTCACATAGAGTGAGTGAGGGAATCAAGTAGTTGGGGATTAGAGGGGATGCGTGGAGTGAAAAGATTCCAGTGGCTACTAGGGAGATACAGCAAAGGAACAGATAACAAATGTGGTACCAGTAAGCCCACCCAGGCACAGGCAGTGGAAGTTACCTGTGGCACACAGTGATGCAGGTGACGCGTTAGGATATGAGGAGGAGGTGAAGGGGAGGTAAGGGGTGGGGAGGGGGGGGGTGACTAGACAGGGTATATACGCGGACAAGAAACGAAAGTTCCTGGACTTCCCAGTTAAAAATACCCATTCTCCCCAGGTGAAAAGACTTTTTCCAGGGTGAAATTTTATTTATTTATTTTGAAAATATATTTTTTTCTGTGTTAAGGGGCCGCATATTTTCCCTCAGAGCAGTAAAACTTATCAATCATTTGAATGGTAGAGGTTTTATACACCAGCATAGAACTTATCGCCATTTTAGGAAATGAAACATAATGAAAATCAACGTGTTTTGAAAAGAGCTTTGAAGCGCAGCACATGTATACTACATATTTTCTTATTCCAAAAGTATAAATACAAATACCACCAAATACAGCACATTAGCTTCCGAAGCACTGAAGTCTACATTGCTATGCGCTTTTGCCAGCCAATCACAGCTCATGTCATGTGATTTTGCTAACCAACAATAGCAGATATTCAGAGCATGGGATATGAGATGTAGGCAGCCAATGGCAACATAATTGTTAAGTAGTGCAAACACAAATTGTAAAAGTTAACTGTTTAAATTAATAAGCATATAGGATAGCTACATGCAGAGCTAAGCTTCTAAATATAATATTAGTCCTTTTTGCATGTGTTACCCTTTAAGATATATCAAACACAAATGTGACAGTAAATTTTTAAATAATGACATAAATGGTTGGTCTTCTGGGCCCAAAATTTTCTAAGTTGCTGGTCCTCAAAGTGTCAAGCTCTGAATGGGGTTCTAACACTCCTTAATTTAAGAAATTCATAGCACATCCTCACACACAATATAATTCATCTTACATAAAAGGAAATTTACTTTCAAAGTAACACTTCTCAAATCACCATGCGCAATAACTTCCCGCAAACTGTTAGAAATAGATTTGTTTGAACAGTTAACAGAGAGCACCAAAAAAATGGGTGTTACGGCACATGCACAGTAATGATGACGTAGGAAGCCCACGCTCAATGTTTGATCTGACATACGCTTTTTGTCGCATTTCTGTTTGGGATTTAGTACTTAGTGGGGCACAATGTGGCCATGTGCAGCACTGCAGCATGTTGTTTGGAGAGGATATACGGAGTTATTGTACTTAGGACAATTGTTTATCATATCTTATTCTGTTATTTGGCGACTTAAACATACTTTTTTTTTTAATTTTTACTCTGCAATACTATTATGTGGTGTCTCCATTTGTGTTTACATCCACACAGCAGTGCAAAAAGCTAATAAGAAGGAATACAAATTTTGTGAGGGGGGTGGGACAGTTAGTTGTTTGTATACACCAGACCCAAGGATGATAAGAATTTTATGACTTTTTCAAATAGTATGAAAAATTAACAAGGTTATCTGTGAAGCCTTGAAACTGTACAAAATGGTTCAAATGGCTCTGAGCACTATGGGACTTAACATCTATGGTCATCAGTCCCCTAGAACTTAGAACTACTTAAACCTAACTAACCTAAGGACAGCACACAACACCCAGCCATCACAAGGCAGAGAAAATCCCTGACCCCGCCGGGAATCGAACCCGGGAACCCGGGCGTGGGAAGCGAGAACGCTACCGCACGACCACGAGATGCGGGCTGAAACTGTACAACTGGCAGTTTATATTCTTCTCCAGGAGTAAATATAAAGCCTTGAGGCGAGTTACAATGATAAAACACAGTGCGCTGCCAGTCTACAATTTACCAAAGAATTGCTTTCTGTAAATTTAAGGCATAATGCCTAGATGAAGCACCACGCAAGTGTTGAAAGATGTCTTGTGATCAAAAAACATTGTATTTCACGGAAGGTAGATTTGTAAAAATCTGCTAAAGCTATCAATACATTTGAAACGAAACATTTTATTCGATAGTACTGACCAAATTTGCCGGCTTAGCCATCTTCAAATGAAAAGTTATGTATATTCGTACATGCATAGCATAAACAGATCTTACATTATGTCATAAAAGAAACTGGAGATCAGAATACTCCAAGTGCATTGGAATTTCATAAACCACACTAAAATGCATAATTCGGCATAAAGTGTACATTTGTTGTCCAAATTCACACTGAAGTGTAGGCTCTGATCTGTTATTAAGCTTTTCAGTGTAGTTTTTGGGATGAAATTTTTTTTGTAGTACCAGTACTGTGTTATCCCACGTTTGATTCTTTATTATGGCATTATGCCGTATGTGGCGGAAGATGAAAATGTGCACTTTAAATTCAGTGAACAGTTGAAACTTGCTAGTAGTGTGGAATGAAACATTTTGTTTCAAACACACCGGCTCCCTTTGTGGACAAGATTTATAAAAGCCACACTTCTTTAGCAAACCAACAAAAATAACTTTATTGTTCTGCAAGACGATTAATGTGTGATTGCCAGTAACATGGAAATAAAATAAAATCAGAAAACTGAACCTAATAAAATATTTTAGTCTTCCGAAATTATGTGAATGTATCTCGATTCGCTAGATGGCTCCCAGCCACAGAAATCCATTTTGTTTTCATTTGGTGCAGAGATGTAAACAAAGAGAAAACAGCAAAATCACGAAAGCTAAACACAGGTAATGTGGAGACTGCTCCTCCATTACAACTCAGACTGCATTACGTGTGCGTGAATCTGGCAGCTTTGATCCCCCCCCCTCCCCCCACCCCACAACACAAAATCTGGCTAGTATCTGACTGCTTACTGCTCATACAGCTAACTGCAACACTTCATGTAGACAGAGGTGGGAGAAGGCGCTGCTCATACATGCTCTGCACATGCGTGTGAGCCTGCTGGCAACTAATCAAACAAAACTAAAATATCAGTTGTGTTATGCTCATCGAAAGCAGTTTGTTGTTATGAAGTATTGCATGGTTTTTGTCCTAATGCCTTTGAAACATTTTGCTACCGGCAGATGCTTGTGTGTGCACTGTGTTTTGTTGTAAATGGCACATTTTATATGGAATTTAAGTTTCATTTTGCTGTTTTTCTCTTATTTATGTTTTACTGCTGCAGTGTGTTATTCTGCAGTTCTTATCAGTCAAAATTACAAAAATTTAACTGAAAACTAAAACAATGAAATATTTCCAGAATTCTAGAAAATTCCTAGGTTTTTTTCTGGTTTTCTCCTACATGAAAAAATCCCCAAGTTTTTCCAGGATTCCTAGTTGTCTTGGGGCATGTTACAACTTGGGAGAACTGACAAAGAGGGAGATTTTATGGTGAAAATAGTTATGAGTATAGAGTAATTGACTGGAGGTGGCATGGAAACAAGGATAGAGATGAATTTGGGGTTTTGCTCCTTCAGAGCACACAAGGAAAGGTAGTCAAAACACTGGCAGAGGATGTGGTTAATTTGTTCCAGTCACAGATGGTACTGTGTGATGAGAGAAGTGCTCCTTTGCAACTGACTCAATGAGTGTTTGGTGAATTACAAGCATTTGTGGATATGGCATGGGCGATCTGTTTGTGAAATAGGTTTGGAGGGCAGTACCTGTTTGTGACGGCCTTTGTTCATTCTTAAAAATACTGAGCAAAGGATTGTATATGTGCAGTTGAGCAATGTGAGGCTGTGGGTACGGCATCTTCAAGGTGGTGACAAGGATGTGCGTCACAAGCCGTGGCCCGGTCAAACCTGCACAGTTGTCATCTGTTGGTGTAATGCCTTGGAAACAATGTTGGAATACCTTCATTATCACAAACTCTGTGTGAGATGGGCCCTGCAACTGCTTATAGAAGAACAAAAAATCATCGAATGGAGATTTGTCAGGACCTGCTAGACCAATAAGAAGCTGAAGGTGACAACCTTCTGACTAGCATTGTCACTGGAGATGAGATGTTGAGTCAGCGCTAAGAGCCGGAATTCAAAAGACAGTCCACGGAATAGCAACATGCAAATTCTCCCTCAAAGAAGAAATTCAAGACACAGTCATCTGCAGGCAAAGTACTGTTCACAGTCTTCTGGGATAGCCAGGGTATGGTTCTTTTGGATGTCCTGAAGCCTGGAGAAACTGTCAATTCAGCATACTACAACACAATACTGACAGCTTAAGCCCAAATTTCCAGGATAAGGTCAGAGAAGAAGATCAACTTTCACCTGCAACATGATAATACCAGGCCCAACACCAATTTTGAAACCACACAACTCATTGCAAAATGTCTGGAATGTCTTATGATGTTCACTGTACAGCCCCAATTTAGTGTCTTCAGACTTCCATCTCTTTGGGCCTCTGAAAGATGGACTACATGGCAAACATTTTCAAGACTTGGATGCTGTTGTCAACTCTGTAAGGAAGTGGTTAGCTTCAGCTGGTTCCGATTTTTACAAGCATGGCATACAGGCTCTGGTTCATCGTTGGCAAAAGTGCATGACGATTGGTGGCGACTATATGGAAAAATGACAGTCTGTAGCTGAAATATTGCTCTATTTAGCTGTGCTGTTGTGATTTAATTATCTCCTGTAACTTCCATGAATAAAAATAGGAGGCATTACTTTCGGAAAGACCCTCGTTTATTGAGTGTATACCTTTACTCCTTTCTCTATCAAGAAATAATTATGCAATCAAGGTAACAATTATGTCAATTTTTACCATTGTTATACTGCACAAAACCACCACATGCAAAATAATGATTATTGATATAGCAGTTGATGGAAACAGTTGATATTGCTAATGAGGTTGCACAGGATCAAGACATCATTTAGCAGAGGAATTGTGGAAGAGGGCCACTGATAGACTGGAGTCATGAAATATGCAAACACTGATGCCCAGGTGCTTAATGTTCATAGGCTGACACAACAATTTCTAACAACAACTTTGCACCCAGAATGTTCAGAATACAAAGGCCAGTATTGATTTTATGCTTTCACAGGTAGTGCTGCCTAGGATATGACCAACTAGCTATAAGTCTGCATGACTGGCCACCAACAAACAGTGGCCAAGAGAAAGTTGGACAATACACTATAACTAGTCGTTATGGAAGTGCAAAAGATGAGATGATGGCAGATGAAAGACAGCAAATTGAAAAACTGAGTAGCAGACAAAATTGAGGAACATAGAGAATTATATTTAGAATTAGAGTGTGATGAAATTTCTGGCATTGTTAACGGCAAATTGATAAAACCAGAAGAAAGTTTCCCAATTACATAACTAAACTTGCTACGTGTAACAGTGCCAATGGAAAGACAAAGAAGTGCTCATACTACCACTCGACACCAAGCCTACACTTCGCATCGGGGAATGCAAGACCTTCAAAGAGATTCATGATAAGCTGCATCAGATTCATAATGTTCACCCAGTTGAAATCATTGATCTGCTTAGAAGCTAAATTCATAACATAATGTGGGGAGCATCTGGTGGCATACAGGGCCATACAATCAAATTTGATGAAATACAACATCAACTTTCTTTGTCGGACAAGCTGATAGATGATGGAGACGTTTGCGCATGACTTTGGCTAACTTTGCCCAAAGATTTCAGTTATTTCATATTGTTGTTGTTGTTGTTGTTGTGGTCTTCAGTCCTGAGACTGGTTTGATGCAGCTCTCCATGCTACTCTATCCTGCGCAAGCTTCTTCATCTCCCAGTACCTACTGCAACCTACATCCTTCTGAATTTGCTTAGTGTATTCATCTCTTGGTCTCCCTCTTCGATTTTTACCCTCCACGCTGCCCTCCAATACTAAATTGGTGATCCATCGATGTCTCACAACATGTCCTACCAACTGATCCCTTCTTTTAGTCAAGTTGTACCACAAGCTCCTCTTCTCCCCAATTCTATTCAATACCTCCTCATTAGTTATGTGATCTACCCATCTAATCTTCAGCATTCTTCTGTAGCACCACATTTCGAAAGCTTCTATTCTCTTCTTGTCTAAACTATTTATCGTCGATGTTTCACTTCCATACATGGCTACACTCCATACAAATACTTTCAGAAATGACTTCCTGACACTTAAATCTATACTCGATGTTAACAAATTTTTCTTCTTCAGAAATGCTTTCCTTGCCATTGCCAGTCTACATTTTATATCCTCTCTACTTCGACCATCATCAGTTATTTTGCTCCCCAAATAGCAAAACTCCTTTACTACTTTAAGCGTCTCATTTCCTAATCACAGCATCACCCGACTTCATTCGACTACATTCCATTATCCTTGTTTTGCTTTTGTTGATGTTCATCTTATACCCTCCTTTCAAGACACAGTCCATTCCGTTCAACTACTCTGCCAAGTCCTTTGTTGTCTCTGATAGAATTAAAATGTCATTGGCGAACCTCAAAGTTTTTATTTCTTCTCCCTGGATTTTAATACCTACTCCGAACTTTACTTTTTTTTTCTTTTATTGCTTGCTCAATATACAGATTGAATAACATCGGGGATAGGCTACAACCCTGTCTCACTCCCTTCCCAACCACTGCTTCCCTTTCGTGTCCCTCGACTCTTATAACTGCCATCTGCTTTCTGTACAAATTGTAAATAGCCTTTCGCTCCCTGTATTTTACCCCTGCCACCTTCAGAATTTGAAAGAGAGTATTCCAATCAACATTGTCCAAAGCTTTCTCTAAGTCTACAAATGCTAGAAACGTAGGTTTGCCTTTCCTTAATCTTTCTTCTAATATAAGTCGTAGGGTCAGTATTGCCTCAAGTGTACCAACATTTCTATGGAATCCAAACTCATCTTCCCCGAGGTTGGCTTATATCAGTTTTTATATTCGTCTGTAAAGAATCGCGTTAGTATTTTACAGCTGTGACTTATTAAACTGATAGTTCGGTAATTTTCACATCTGTAAACACCTGTTTTCTTTGGGTTTGCAATTATTATATTCTTCTTGAAGTCTGGGGGTATTTCACATGTGTCATACATCTTGCTCACCAGATGGTAGAGTTTTGTCAGGCCTGGCTCTCCCAAGGCCGTCAGTAGTTCTAATGGAATGTTATCTACTCCCGGCACCTTGTTTCGACTCAGGTCTTTCAGTGCTCTGTCAAACTCTTCACGCAGTATCATATCTCCCATTTCATCTTCATCTACATCCTCTTCCATTTCCATAATATTGTCTTCAAGTACATCGCCCTTGTATACACCCTCCAGATACTCTTTCCACCTTTCTGCTTAGAACTGGGTTGCCATCTGAGCTCTTGACATTCATACAAGTGGTTCTCTTTTCTCCAAAGGTCTCTTTAATTTTCCTGTAGGCAGTATCTATCTTACCCCTAGTGAGATCAGCCTCTACATCCTTACATTTGTCCTCTAGCCATCCCTGCTTAGCCATTTTGCACTTCCTGTCGATCTCATTTTTGAGACGTTTGTATTCCTTTTTGCCTGCTTCATTTACTGCATTTTTATATTTTCTCCTTTCATCAATTAAATTCAATATTTCTTCTGTTACCCAAGGGTTTCTACTAACACTTGTCTTTTTACCTATTTAATCCTCTGCTGCCTTCACTATTTCACTCCTCAAAGTTACCCATTCTTCTTCTACTGTATTTCTTTCCCCCATTCCTGTCAATTGTTCCCTTATGCTCTCTCTGAAACCCTGTACAACGTCTGGTTCTTTCAGTTTATCCAGGTCCCATCTCCTTAAATTCCCACCTTTTTGCGGTTTCTTCAGTTTTAATCTACAGTTCACAATCAATAGATTGTGGTCAGAGTCCACATGTGCCCCTGGAAACGTCTTACAATTTAAAACCTGGTTCCTAAATCTCTGTCTTACCATCTATCTGATATCTTCTAGTATCTCCAGGGTTCTTCCATGTATACAACCTTCTTTCATGATTCTTGAATCAAGTGTTAGCTATGATTAAGTTATGCTCTGCACAAAATTCTACCAGGCAGCTTCCTCTTTCATTTCTTAGCCCCAATCCATATTCACCTACTATGTTTCCTTCTCTCCCTTTTCCTACTGTCGAATTCCAGTCACCCATGACTATTAAATTTTCGTTTCCCTGCACTACCTGAATAATTTCTTTTATCTCACCATACATTTCATCAATTTCTTCGTTATCTGCAGAGCTAGTTGGCATATAAACTTGTACTACTGTAGTAGGCGTGGGCTTCATATCTATCTTGGCCACAATAATGCATTCACTATGCTGTTTGTAGTAGCTTACCCATACTTCTATTTTTTTTTTTTTTATTCATTATTAAACCCACTCCTTTGCCCCTATTTGATTTTGTATTTATAACCCTGTATTCACCTGACCAAAAGTTTTGTTCCTCCTGCCACCGAACTCCACTAATTCCCACTATATCTAACTTTAACCTATCCATTTCCCTTTTTAAATTTTCTGACCTACCTGCCCGATTAAGGGATCTGACATTCCACGTCCCGATCCGTAGAACGCCAGTTTTCTTTCTCCTGATATTACATGGCATGATTTATCTGCTGAAGGGAAAACATGAAATAAGTTACAAAAACAGAGCTTAAATTATGAATTGAGAATAACAGATCCTTGTGGTGAAAGTGTTGGTACAGTAATGATGTCAAAGGTGAAGGTTAATGAACTGCGACTATGGAGCAATGAAACTTCACCTCACGCAGATATATCAAAAAAGTCTTATTATAAAGGGAATGAAGATAGAAAATGCTTTTCATGGAGCAAAGTAGGTGTCTTACCAAAACAGTGTAACACAGGTTCAGTTTGTTTTAAATGATAAGAAAAAAAAGACTACCAATCAAATGAGTGTCCTAGCTTTGAAAAATGGAACAACTGTGCTACATAATCATCTTCTGTAACATCAGAGGGAAACTCAATAAATTGTAGTCACACAGACACTTAAAAAATTGAGAAGAAAGTTTTGAAGGTGAGATTGAAAATTTTTTTCTGAAGACAGAAACAAATGGACTGTGATGAGTGGTACATTGACAGAGATGTGACACATCATATAACAAATCTAAGTGACTGGCACACCATGTATGAGCCATTTGAAACTGCAAGAAAGATGGATAGTACCAAAAATGGTGTATAAATCGAATCGTATGGTACAGGCTGAACTAATGTACAGGTATTCAACGGACAGAAATGGACAGAGTGATATTTTGAAGATGTTCGGTTTTGTCGGTATGGATCTTGCAGTTTATTTTCTATTAAGAAAGCTACAGAAAAAGAAATAAATCAAATAATCAAAAATGATGGCAAGTTCTGGGTATTTTTCAAAAGCAATATTGCAATTGCCATTGTTGCATACAGTGGTAAATATGGGCTTCATCGCGCGGCTGTGAAGGTTGTGTCAAAAAGTCTTGTGTTATTGTAGAAACTGATGATACCTTAACGAGATGGCATGGAAAATGGATCATCAAAATAAACACTAAGTGTACCAGTATTTGAAGTATTGTGATATGCAGACAATGACTGATAGCAGCTTTTGGGGTCTATCATAAACAACTAAAATTGGAGAATTAGTTTATGCAGATATTTGCAGACCAATGCAAGAAATTATCTGCAGGGTCGTCAATACTTAGCTATTTTCAAGTGACACCCCCCCCCCCCCCCCCCTTGCCCAGGTTAATGTATCCTTTGTGACAAAGATGAAATTAAAGGAAAGTGATCACTGCACAAAATTCCACGCACAAATGAAAGCAGTTCTTCAAAAGAATGTGTGGTATGTTATTTATTATTATGATGATAGGTATATTGTTAATTTTTTTTAAAATGTGTGTGTCATGTGCACGCAAAGTTCAATTGCAAACAATTTCCAGGGATTTTTTCTTGGTGGGTGGACTGGAATAGGGTACTCTCAGCCTTGTGATGCCAATCAAGGAACTACTCGATCAAGTAGTAGGTGCTCAAGGTCACAAAAACTGACTATGGTTGAGGCTGGTGTGTGAAATAAAAAAATAATTATAAAACCACTAAACAGTAATAATGAATCCATAAGGAGGAAACTATTTGACAAAAAGAAGAAAATACAAAACTTGCCAGTGGAAAGAAATTTAAATTCCAAAGCTCCTCAGTATGGAAGTGATTGTAACAAGGACAGTCACGTATATATTACACACAATGTGATAACTGGTCAACCAAATGCTCTAAATGAAGTTAAAACTGATTCAATACCTGCAAAATCAACATACATATATAATTACATGAGTGAAAAATAATTGAATGCAAAGTTGTTGGCATGTGCAAATGAACATAACCTTGAAAGTAGTCATGAAACTATTTCGCACAGTGTAAGAAATACTGGGTCAACTCTAGCATGTGATTCCAGTTATCAGCTCTGAGCTATGATGTCACGTACCATCATGAGTTTACAATGTGAAGGATGCAAGCAGCCAGTTATTAAATGTTGTCTGTGGTTCCCTTACTAACAGGAGTAAACTATTGATTCTATTTTACATTACATAGGTCTCTTTTCTTTTATTTCTGTGGCATATTCGTTTGTTTTTATATTGCATATTGTTTTCAGTATGACCTGTGATTCGTGGTTCATGGTTTTGGATGTGATTGTTATGCTAACATATTATTTTCATTGAGGTATGCCATGCAAGAAAAAAAAAAAAAGAGTTGTGAAACTATATCACTGAATGGTTTTCGATTTTAGGGAGGTGTGTGGCAAGTTTGTTAAGTATGGGAAATCATCAGGGGAGTGAGAGGTCAAAGAGAAGATAAGCAAGTCATGTTTTGAGAAGAGGAAGAATAGTTCAGGTTTGCATCTGGCCATCCAATTCAGGATTTTCTGTGATTTCCCTAAATTGCTCCAGGCAAATGGGTTGGGTTAGGACGGTGGGGTGGGGTGGGGTGGACAGGGGGCTGAGTTGAATTAGGTTGGTGGGGTGCAGTGGACAGGGGGTTGGGGCTGAACTGGATTGATGGATACAGGCTTTAGTTGGTTTGGTGGTGCGTGTTGTTAATGTTTCTTGTTGGGTAGGGAGGGGCTGTTTTCGTGGGGGTGGGGACGTTGCATGTATGACAGTGCTCTTATTCACTGTTTTTTGTCTCTGTTCTGGTTATGTGTACAAGCCTCAATCTCTCAACTGATTTGGAAAGTCATGTCAAGGAAGTTTCATTTTTTGAATGAATGTACTTTTTTTATGAATCAGTTGTTTTTCTATTTTGGTGTTGGTATTTTAAGTTGTGTTATACAGCTGAACTTACTTTGTCAATACTGCGTCTTGTTAGTTTTCATGATTTTTTGTTAGGTGTGTAGTGAGATTTTGTTTTATAATTTATCTTTCAATATCGGTGTGTCAGGTTGAGCTATTAGATCAATTTAGATTGTCAACAGAGTTTCATTAGTTTTCGTGAGATTGTGTTAGATTTGTAATATGATTACTTTTATAATTTACTTTCCGGTTCACCTTTATCTCTCCCCATATATTTTTATTTTCATTTTCATTTCACCTCATGTTACACTTTCCACCTTCTAATACCATGTCACCCTCACAACACCCCCACAACGACCCCATTAAGTTTTATTTACATTCCCTCCGCAAACATGCTTGTTTGTTTGTTTGTGTGTCTATCGACCTGCCAGCGCTTTCGTTCGGTAAGTCACCTCATCTTTGATTTTATATATAATTTTTCCCACGTGGAATGTTTCCTTCTATTATATTGATACTTTTATAATTTATATTTTGGTATTGGTGTGTCAAGCTGAGCAATACAGGTCAACTTAGGTTATCAATACTGCATTTTGTTATATTTGAAGATTTTTCACTTAGTGTGTAGTGCTGCTTTTTGTAAGCTTTCTGTATTGATACTGTCTTTTGAGGTAAGCTATACAACTCAACTCAAATTGTCGAAATGCATGTTGTTATAATCATGTTGAGGTTGAAGCTCTTTTGTCCATGTTTACTTTCACAATATTTGTGTTTTTGGATGGGGCCTGCCTTTAGCAAAACACAATTCTGTTTTTTTATCCCAAACATGTTTCACTCAAGTTGCAACACCATCAGTGGGCTTTTATTTTATGGCTGTTAAACATAAAGAATGTTCTTTATTGTTTGTAAACATGTAAATATTAGTTTTTAAAATCATAATTACAGATTTTTGAAGAACAAATAAAATTATGTATTCATATCTTTTTACCACGTGGTGTGGTTTTCCTGATCTATTATGTTTTTATAGTGCCAGTTTTCTTTCACAACAAACCATGCAAAATCAACAAACTTATTTGAAAAGAATGATGAACATACCACTAGCACAAACAGGGTAGGAATTCAAAAGGAAAACAAAGTGTCAAAAATGAGTTTCTATTACTTGATGACTGTCTTTTGAAAAAGGTCAAGATCCTTGCCTGTTAAATAACCTGGAACTGAATTCCATTGGATGAACAAACACTTTAAATATTGCTGATATCTGTATTATGTATATTAAGCATGGTCCATGGCATAATTCTCTGCCTAATGTTCCATCTTCCAAAGCTCGAAACATTATATGAGGCTTTAATGATACAGAAAGCTGTTACAGGCTCAAAGGTAGGTCGAACTTTATATATGTATCCATGCAACAGTCAGTTTGTACCTTCATTAGACTGCTTCCTAAGATTTCAGAGTCACGCCGATGTATGCTATGGAGCTTTTTGTGGGGAAGAGCTGGCGGTGTTTGTTTTATTTAGAACTAGGGCCTACAACTTCTCTAATTCAAGTCATTCTTTTCTGTTGACATTGTTTTTGTGCTTTTGTATTTCTATGGCCTCTCTCTACATTGTAGCATAGTAATTATTAGATCTTGGTAAAACCACAGTGTCAGGGAAACAAATTTGGTGATTTCCAGGTCCTAGTACATAATCTGCTACTGCTGATTTATCCATCTTGCCCAGGTGACAGTAGCTTGTGTTCCTTCAGGCAAGTGTTAATGCTTCTTTTTTGTGCTTCCTTGGCCACAAGGGCAAGGGACCATATACACTGAGGTGACAGAAGTCATAGGATACCTTCTAATATCATGTCGGACCTTCTTTTGCCTGGTGCAGTGCAGCAACTCGCCATGATGTGGGCTCAACAAGTCGCTGGAAGTCCCCTGCAGAAATATTGAGCCATGCTGCCTCTATAATAACTCATAATTGTGAAAGTGTTGCTGGTGCAGGATTTTGTGCACAAACTGACCACTTTATTATGTTCCGTAGATGTCTGATGGGTGGCTAAATCATTCTCTCAAATTTCCCAGAGTGTTCTTCAAACAAATCATGAACAATTGTGAACCAGTGACATGGCGCATTATTATCCACAAAAATTCCATCATTGTTTGGGAACATGAAGTCTACAAGTGGCTGCAAATGGTCTCCAAGTAGCCAATCATAACCATTTCTAGTGAATGATCGGTTCAGTTGGACCAGAGGACCCAGTCCATTCCATGTAAACACAGCCCACATCACTATGGAGACACCACCAGTTTTCACAGTGCCTTGTTGACGACTCGAGTCCATGGCTTCTTGGGGTCTCCACCACATTTGAACCTAACCATCACCTCTTACCAACTGAAATCGGGACTCATTTGACCACGCCATGGTCTTCCGGTCATCTAGCATCCAACCGATATGATCATCAGCCCAGGAGAGGTGCTGCAGGTGCTACCATGCTGTTAGCAAAGGTACTAGTGTTGGTCATCTACTGCCATCGCCCACTAATGTCAAACTTCGCTGCACAGTCCTAACAAATATGTTCATCGTATGTCCCCCATTGATTTCTCTACTTACTTCATGTAGTGTTGCTTATCTGTTAGCACTGACAACTCTACGCAAACACTGCTGCTCTCGGTCGTTAAGTGATGGCCATCGGCCACTGGGTTGTCAGTGGTGAGAGGCAGTTCCTGAAATTTGGTATTCACACCACACTCACAAAAAAGGAAGGCTATAAACTTTGTGAACAGAAAGGGCACAAAACACATTCAATTTTAGTAAGTCTCTTTTATGTTTGATGATGACACCAGGATTCTGTGACCCCCAAATTCTTACATTATGGTGGCTTACTTCACCTGATGGGTGAAACATAGATTCGTTCGGGGGGGGGGGGGAAAAAAAAAAAAAAAAGAGTCATTGAAATGCAAAACTCTTATCTTCTGTTATGGTTGCCAGGACACAACTGCTGCAGTAACTGCAACTTGCAAAGCTTCATATGCAGGCATCACTGCAAACACACCACACTGTTGTTAGAGGAAGTTGATGTTACTGGCCTAGACATACTATGGACTTCCAAGATCTCTGTGTGAATGCATCTCAGATACGCTCGACATTTTCATAATATGCGCACAGCCAACCAGTGCCCTTCTCTTTGCATTATGCAACCAACTTCCAACAATTTTGTATTCCAGTTATAAATCTGCTTGTGCAGAGGTGGCTTCTTGCTGAATCAATCTTGGAATGCATGTTAGAATTGCACAATGGATTGACTTCATGCAAATTCCAATACAAAAAATGAGTTCTCTTGTAAGGTAATTGCTACATTGCTACAAACAAACAACAGCGCAGCAGTGTCAGAGCTTTAAACTTCCTTCTATTCAATAACATGTGCAATGTGCTCCTACCATTTATAGTTTGTCTGTAATAAACAACAGAAATCTGTTCTTTGTTTTTGAATCATCCTGTATAATAATGCAACAAATATTATGTAATTATTATAATGTACAAATGTCAAGATTACTACCTAGACAATAGCCATATTTGTGAAAAAATAAATGCAGACAGGCACAACAAAATGACTGCTAAGCCTTTAGGCTGAAAGCTCAAATGTATAACTGTCTTTTTTGTTGTGTCTGTTTGTGACTCAGCGTATCCTTTATAAAGTGAGTAGCATTCTACCCTTTTCATAATATTATCTGTATGTGTGTCATATAAAAAAGTACATAAAAATGATTTGCTAAAAAAATGGAAGGAATAAACCATAGCTTTTCATGTACGTTATGATGGCCTATATCTAAACCTAAATCAGCAAAGTGAGATTAGAACGACAATGTTCATGCTCTTCACTTAAACCTATTAATAACTGTTGCTTTTCTGTTTTCATTATCGTTATCATTATCATCTTTTGTCCCCAGCAGTGAACTCTGTTCTGGAGCATAGACTCTCCAGGTTTCTAATACCTCCTTTGTTTCCTCTATTAGTACGTCCATTCCTGCTACAGACTATCATGTAATTAATAAGTAATGTAGTTTCTTTTAGAAATAGGTAAAATAAGGGAAAGGCAACCACTTACCTACAGCAGATCAATGTATGGAGTATAGAAACAACTAACAGAAAACAGCATTCATACTAGTTTTTGAGCACTCGCTCTTTTTGTAATGAGAGTACACACATTCAGACACACAGGAACGAGTGTTTGAGTATTGGTGTCGTCGTGTGTGAGAATGTGTGTCATTTGCTAGAAAAAAGAGTGAGTGCTCAAAAATTAATGTGAATGCTGTTTTCTGTTACGTGTTTCTGTACTCCATGCATCAATCTGCTGTAGGTGAGTGGATGCCTTACCCTTATTTTATGTATCGCTCCATCTCGGAATTTCCTTTATTGTTACAATTTCTTTCAGCTTCTTTTTAGAGTTTGTTATCATACATTGTTTTCTTTTACAATATTAACTAGTTCTGCATCCTTGTTCCTGCTGTTCTCTGGAGTCCAGGGCTATTTTTGGCATTATTTGTAACAATAATTTTTATGTGGGTGAACTACCAACACACAGTTTAATTATGATTTACTGCTGAAAGTTTCTCTCTTTCTTGGAAATATCCAGTTTTAAGGCACCAGAAACTCACCTTTCATCCTCTCCCATTCATTACACACTAAATGCAGTGCACTCGCCTGGAAACAAATAGCTGCTGCCTTCATACATGTGGGTGTAGCATTTATTGGAAGAACTGTTAAGAAGTCATAGTGGCATTTTTCAACGTTATGTTGCTCCAGCCTATCTGACAAGCATTGGGACCCATTACACAGTACCACTATTTTTACGCTAATCATACACTCCCAAACCTCTGTGTGGTAGGTAGCCTTCAATTGTTGCCGCACTTATCTTCAATTCCTCTTTAGAAATGCAAAAATATATTGAAATCAGTTGTTGAGCACTCGTTGTCATGATACACTGTGACAGTGCCACTGCTAATTCAAATAGACAAATATTACAGCAGTAAGATTTAAGAAAGCAGTGAACTAGGTTGAGTAAGTCTGTCTTATAAAATTTATTCCTGCTAATCACTGCATATGCTTCCTGTTTCCTTATAAAAGATGGTCATTACGTAAACATACATTCTAAACAGTTCAGTTTTATAACTGTAGTCTACAGATACAAACTATGTGGTGTAAAAATTCTAAACTGCAGCGGCAGCAAATTTAAAAAAGGATACACACACCTGTCACAGTATTTCTGAAACGTTACTCTTCAGCGCAAATAACAAGTGAATCTCGAAAAAGTAACTTCAACTATTAATTCAGTAGCTATGAGATGGATTTTAATACTATACACATATAATGTGTTATCCTCAACTGTCACATATCCAGCGAGAAACACTATGGTGATAACTTCGTCCGTGTGACACAGAAACGAGTTTTATACATTTACATATGAAACAGTTGCAGTGTTCCAAAATTCAGTTCAATGTGGACAAAATACTTTTATTTATTCTAAAAACTCACCTTCATAGACATTAATAGCTACAGGCTTGATGATTTTTGACACATCATTGCTAATGATCAGTACAATAGTGTAAGTTCCTGACTCAGAGAAATAATGTGTAACTGTGAATTTACAGGTGTCCAAAATTCTTGATGTCATACATGTTTCTTCACCTGGAAATTACAAAAAAAGTAGATGTAACAAAAATCGGCTTTATAAGTAACATAATTTTAATTCTATGAATGCATGTTTATTTATGTTTTATCTACAAGGATTATTTTGAAAATACTGCACACTGTGCACGTGCAACCACTGTGGTGGTGTAATCGAGTTGAACTTCATGTCAGTTGTGACCAAAGACATCAGGCATGACAGTTGTATATGTGTTTGCTAGTTCGCATAGCTGTGTAGTGAGTAATTCATTTCTAAAATATAAGCTTAAATTGAGTCAGATCATATTACATTGGATACTCCCTGCAGGTGCAGAGTCCTGCATGCATTTGCAGCCTCATGACTGATTAAGACAGACTGTTTAAAACAGGCAGAAGAAATGCTTGGCACTGCACATTTTAGAGATTCTGACCTAGATAAACCTATGCTAGAGTGTTCTTTGGCACAGCAGTGTAGAAGTGTGCACAGAATCATCAAAGTGAAAAATCCACGCAATATGCACATTTACTTATATATAAAAGCCGACTCAGGATTTTTCTGTTGTGTGAGACCTCTTGTACAATATTGTGTGTCAATTGAAAGTTCTAGCCTCTCATATATTACTGTCCACATCACTTTTTCTACATAATCTTTCACTGATTGTATCAATATTCATTTGTATTGTGATGTATTGTGAAATTTCGAACATTTGCAAGTGCCGCGATAAACTAGTACTGTTATTGTCAATGGTACACTTAAACTAAATTGTGCACTTTTAAAATTTTCCTAATTCAAAACAAACTTTCTCTAATTTCATCGTACAATTACATGACAGATATGTTAGTTTCACAATTTTTTGACACTTAAAAAACTATATTTTCATAAGTTAGCAGACCCGCCCCCCCATGAACCATGGACCTTGCATTGGTGGGGAGGCTTGCGTGCCTCAGAGATACACATAGCCGTACAATAGATGCAACCACAACTGAAGGGTATATGTTGAGAGGCAAGACAAACGTGTGGTTCCTGAAGAGGGGCAGCAGCCTTTTCAGGAGTTGCAGGGGCAACAGTCTGGATGATTGACTGATCTGGCCTTGTATCACTAACCAAAACGGCCTTGCTGTGCTAGTACTGCGAACGGCTGAAAGCAAGGGGAAACTACATCCGTAATTTTTCCCGAGGGCATGCAGCTTTACTGTATGGTTAAACAATGATTGCGTCCTCTTGGGTAAAATTTTCCGGAGGTAAAACAGTCCCCTATTTGGATCTCCGGGTGGGGACTACTCAGGAGGACGTTGTTATCAGGAGAAAGAAAACTGGCGTTCTACGGATCAGAGCGTGGAATGTCAGATCCCTTAATCAGGCAGGTAGGTTAGAAAACTTAAAAAGGCAAATGGATAGGTTAAAGTTAGATATAGTGGGAATTAGTGAAGTTCGGTGGCAGGAGGAACAAGACTTTTGGTCAGGTGAATACAGGGTTATAAATACAAAATCAAATAGGGATAATGCAGGAGTAGGTTTAATAATGAATAAAAAAAATAGGAGTGCGGATAAGCTACTACAAACAGAATAGTGAATGCATTATTGTGGCCAAGATAGACACGAAGCCCACACCTACTACAGTAGTACAAGTTTATATGCCAACTAGCTCTGCAGATGATGAAGAAATTGATGAAATGTATGATGAGATAAAAGAAATTATTCAGGTAGTGAAGGGGACGAAAATTTAATAGTCATGGGTGACTGGAACTCGAGAGCAGGAAAAGGAAGAGAAGTAAACGTAGTAGGTGACTATGGAATGGGAGTAAGGAATGAACGAGGAAGCCGCCTGGAGAATTTTGCACAGAGTATAAATTAATCATAGCTAACACTTGGTTCAAGAATCATAAAAGAAGGTTGTATACATGGAAGAACCCTGGAGATACTAAAAGGTATCAGATAGATTATATAATGGTAAGGCAGAGATTTAGGAACCAGGTTTTAAATTGTAAGACATTTCCAGGGGCACATGTGGACTCTGACCACAATCTATCGGTTATGAACTGTAGATTAAAACTGAAGAAACCGCAAAAAGGTGGGAATTTAAGGAGATGGGACCTGGATAAACTGACTAAACCAGAGGTTGTACAGAGTTTCGGGGACAGCATAAGGGAATAATTGACAGGAATGGGGGAAAGAAATACAGTAGAAGACGAATGGGTAGCTCTGAGGGATGAAGTAGTGAAGGCAGCAGAGGATCAAGTAGGTAAAAAGACGAGGGCTAATAGAAATCCTTGGGTAACAGAAGAGGTACTGAATTTAACTAATGAAAGGAGAAAATACAAAAATGCAGTAAGTGAAGCAGGCAAAAAGGAATACAAATGTCTCAAAAATGAGACCAACAGGAAGTGCAAAATGGCTAAGCAGGGATGGCTAGAGGGCAAATGTAATGATGTAGAGGCGTATATCACTAGGGGCAAGATAGACACTGCCTACAGGAAAATTAAAGAGACCTTTAGAGAAAAGAGAACCACTTGCATGAATATCAAGAGCTCAGATGGAAACCCAGTTCTAAGCAAAGAAGGGAAAGCAGAAAGGTGGAAGGAGTATATAGAGGGTCTATACAAGGGCGATTTACTTGAGGACAATATTATGGAAATGGAAGAGGATGTAGATGAAGATGAAAGAGGAGATATGATACTGCATGAAGAGTTTGACAGAGCACTGAAAGACCTAAGTAGAAACAAGGCCCCAGAAGCAGACAACATTCCATCAGAACTACTGGTAGCCTTGGGAGAGCCAGCCATGACAAAACTCTACCATACGGTGAGCAAGATGTATGAGACAGGTGAAATACCCTGACTTCAGGAAGAATATAATAATTCCAATCCCAAAGAAAGCAGGTGTTGACTGATGCGAAAATTACTGAACTATCAGTTTAATAAGCCACGGCTGCAAAACACTAACACGAATTCTTTACAGATGAATGGAAAAACTGCTAGATGCCGACCTCAGGGAAGATCAGTTTGGATTCCGTAGAAGTTTTGGAACATGTGAGGCAATACTGACCCTACGGCTTACCTTAGACAATAGATTACGGAAAGGCAAACCTACGTTTCTAGCATTTGTAGATGTAGAGAAAGTTTTTGACAATGTTGACTGGAATACTCACTCTCAAATTCTGAAGGTGGCAGGGATAAAATACAGGGAGCGTAAGGCTATTTACAATGTGTAAGAGTCGAGAGGCATGAAAGTGAAGCAGTGGTTGGGAAGGGAGTGACACAGGGTTTTAGCCTATCCCCAATGTTATTCGATCTGTATATTGAGCAAACAGTAAAGGAAACAAAAGAAAAATTCGGAGTAGGATGAAGAAGAAATAAAAACTTTGCGGTTCACCAATGACACTGTAATTCTTTCAGAGACAGCAAAGGACCTGGAAAAGCAGCTGAACGGAATGGACTGTGTCTTGAAAGGAGGATATAAGATGAATTAAATCGGGCGATGCTGTGGGAATTAGGTTATGAAATGAGACGCTTAAAGTAGTAGATGAGTTTTGCTATTTGGGGACCAAAGTAACTGATGACGGTTGAAGTACCAGAGGAAAATTTTGATTTCAGCTCCCCTATTGTTTTTAGCATTTCCTGTTCATCTGTTGGGTATAGGAAGAGAGACTTGTTACTAGGGATAGTTTTAACCTGATTTGCAATGACAGCATATTGAAAGTTTTGCTTCAACAGAATCTCAGCTGCGTCAGAGAAATATGAGTTAAAATTATTTGCTATCTGCTCGGGATCAAATATTACAGAAGTTTGATATTATGGTATTCTCTCTGTTTTACCCCTGTTTCATGCCTTACAATGTCCCATATGGCCTCATTTTATTTTGTGCATTTGCTATGAAGGAACTATTTGCCATTCTTTTTACTTCTTTTATGACTTTAGTTAAAATCTTTTTGTAATTATTACTGAGACACAAACAAGATTTTTCCAGTGGTTGAAGTAGTGCTATACAATGTTTTTGCAACCAATCAGTTGATTTTTCTCACATGCTGCTCAGACTTTCTATTCTATTCACAATAGCAAACTTTCCTAGATTTCATTCTCCACTTGCTACTCCGATTCCCACACAATTTCTCAGTTTTTACTCCTACCATCTACACAGTTTTGATACTGCTCAAAACTACTCAACAGTATCCTACTGTTATAGTACAGGAAATTGTGGCAAAACAAGTGCTGTATTGTTAGATAGAGAGGCAAGCAAGTGTGCTGGGACTTAACCCAGTACACTGCTAGTAGTGCCACGTACCATAACGCGCCTGTGCGTAGCACATGAATATTGCACCATAATTAAGAATGAAATTAAAAGTTAAAGTTGATTCTTCAAACTTTGTCAGCATATGCTTTAGAGTAATAATGTTTAAACTGTCAAGTATCAGATTGATTAGGTCAATATTTTACCTACATACAATGTTTTAAGAAAAAAATAAGTGATACTAAATAATAAAGCTAGGAAGCCAGAAACTGGTCATAATGTGCAGAGTTACGTCAAAATTAACTGGCACAAGTCTCAACATGATTAAAGCAATATTTTGATCACAATCCACATTTTTAAGAAAAATTGAAGGCGCTAAATATTAAGACTTAGAAATGTGCAAATTTGTATGACGCTTCAGTTCAACATAAAAATAATAACTACGTGAGCCCATTAAGGTACCTCTAATAGTTTTTGAGTACTTTACTGAAAACTAAATTTGGAAAAAGTCCTTATTTGTAGTAGATTAAGTATCTGTTATATTAAGGCTAGAAAGTTTTAGTTACAGCACATGATGAAATCTTTTAAGTAATACAGCTATAACAAGTTTTAGGACCCTTATGTTACTAACAACCAACACAAGGTCGCAAAGTTGTAGTTCAGAGGTCATATTCTACTGTCAGTTCCATTTTAAAAAATTCTAGAAGCCAAAGTTTTAATGGAGACAAACTAAAAGTTTTTCTGTGATTTCAACCAACTTACCTACATACATGCAAAAATTCTAAACTGATTCATGACATTGTTATTAAATATTGTGTGTCCAAGAAAGCAGCCGTTTAGAGACTGCTACCGTGTGCTTAGGGCAGATGACAGCAGGTATTCCCTTGGTCGTCTGCTGTGCCACATATGTACAAGTACAGCCCAAGAGGCAAGACTAGCCTTCACTTCGCACCCCAGCACAGTAAGATCTGTGTCCGTCAAACACCAGAGTGTGCGCTGCCTCGGTTTCGTCATACACAGGCTGTTACAGAATGCTTGTTTTTAGTAAAAATAGACAGGGAACTCACGAGGACTGTACACCATTCTGGATCACTCAGATTTTGCAAAAGTAACTGTTAGTGTGCTGCCCATAATATTAACAAATCCGCGTAGGTACGATACACAATTTCGCAGCAGTTTTGTCATCACACATCATTGTTTTTCGTAATATTAGTGCACAATCCAGTACTTCTTTTCACATGAGTTCAAGAAGCAACTTTCTTACTATTTTTGATTACACCAGTGGTAAGTAAAAAGTCTGTGGAACAAGTTCATGACTGGGCTACTGGTGTGATTGTAGCTTTCCTTTGTTGCAGCACTAGGAAGGGGTGGGCAGCAGACCCATTGTCCCAGGCATCTTTAATACCAAGGAAAGACCCCCAGTACTCATTTGACGCGAGGATGAGTGGACCTGGGGTCATTCTGGAGGGACTGCAATGAGAAAAAACCCTGCCCCTATCCCGGATTGAGCCTATGACATTCACTCCCATTCTCTGACTGCTAGGCTACCATGGTCACAAGATCACTGATATAAATGTTTACTCTGTGTTGATATAATCAGTTTTATATACACATTTTCCTGTTATCAGTGCAATTGTGTGTCTAATGATCATGCTGTCATGTACTAAGTCTCGAAATATAACAAAAAGAATGCAAGTTTGAGTTAAGGTGACTTCAAACACCTCCATTTCATAATAAAACTTACTTAAAATTCTCTGAAGTATTTTTGGAAATGAGGCTCCTCATATATTCTGTGTGTGTTAGTCATTAACAAATAATAGGTGTAAAAAAATCTTGTATTCAGAAGAAAACTTCAAAGGTCAGTCTTTTATGTCTCAGGAGTCTTGCAAAATGAAGTAAACACATTATCTTACATAATTTCTAAAGTAATAAATACTCCCTCACAGTGTTCTGTCATCGCAATGCAGATAATATGTTCAATTAATACTTAAAACACTTTTGAATACTTACCAGTGGCATTATATACTCCCGAATATATGTAACGGCAATAACTGAAATTAGAAGAGCCACTACAAGAGACTGTCAGATTCAGCACATCACCATGTTGTAACCAATTATTTCCAGTGAACGAGACACTCTGAACTGGTGCTGCAACATAAAATGTCAGTCAGCTAAACAAAAGAAACTGTTCAATACATGATCACAGAGTAATGGATCCTTATAAATGGATTCCAGAGGAGACTCACATTACATATAAGATTACTTATGAAAAACATAATGTGATGAAAATTCTTCAGGTTATAGTACAGTAACAAACTAAATGGGAAAACAATGATAAACTGTTGAAGAAATTCATTTCAGCTGGTGTAGTACCCTACGTTCAAAAGCACACAGAATGCTGAACAAATTCTCACATCACATTGTGTAGAGAGTAATATGACAGAAGATTAGGAACACTAAAAATAAAAATGCAGCTATTAAGAACAGCTATTGGACAGCCAATTATCAAACATCCCATTCTTAAAGGTATATTACAGTACATCTCTTTTGATTGTGGCTGAATATCAAAATAATGTTAATTGAAGAATTAAAGAACATGATATAAAAGCTAGCTATTTCTCCATGTACTGCTTATTTACTTATTTAGCCTGACCAGGTTAGGGCCTTAATGCCCTCTCTTACACCTGACCAGGAACAACACATATAGAAGGAATACTACATAAGTCAATAATAATAATAATAATAATAATAATAATAATACAACCCTTTAGATCACATAACATCAACAGATACGAAGAAAGTAAATTGGAAAAAGAAAACACTACATGGCAAGCACCGCAATCATCTAATACAGCCACACATCGATCGAGACGCATCCAACACATGGCTAAGAAAAGGCAATATATACAGTGAGACAGAAGGATTCATGATTGCAATACAGGATCAAACAATAAACACCAGATATTACAGCAAGCATATTATTAAAGATCCCAATACCCCAACAGATAAATGCAGATTTTGCAAACAACAAATAGAAACAGTACATCACATCACAAGCGGATGTACAATATTAGCAAATACAGAATGCCCCAGAAGACATGACAATGTAGCAAAAATAATACATCAACAACTTGCCATACAACATAAACTAATAAAACAACACGCAACTGCTTCAACTCCATATTTACCCTCCTGACAGAGCGGTTCAACTGGGGCTGATCATGCAGCACGAAAGCTGGCACCAGCCCAACATTGGTACGGGTAGTTGCCGAGGCTATTTTCACCAGGTCACACTCAATACTGTAGCCCTGATCCCTATCAATACTGTTTCCCACTCCACCCACTATCATCACATGATCCTGCTTTGTGAATCCTTTGCACAAGGAACCTATATCCTCTACCACCTGGGTAAGACTTGCAGTCGGCTTGAAAAAGTTTGTGACCTGGTACCTGTCACCTAATTTATTCTGCAAAATCTGGCCCACACCTCTTCCATGGCTGCTACCTAGCAACAGAACTTTCCTCTTAATTTCTACTTTTTTTTTAAATAGTTGGTTTCCTAGTCAGATTCTGTTGCATCTTAGCTACATCTACTTCCACTGGAGCCTCTTCCTTACTTAACTGTGGTAGCAAGGCAAATTTATTGGTTGTGCCAATAGGGAAACTGTCAGACACTGTCCTCTTTCTGTGGCCCCTGTTCCCAGCTACCACTTCCCACCACAGTTTGCCCTCCTCCCCCCTTAACCTCTTCAGTTCCTCCCTCGCTCTGTCCAAATCAGCCTGAAGGGCTCTAATTTTCTCCTCCTGTTCAGCTATAATCCTATCTCTTGAGCAAACCCTGCAAAAGAATGGAAGAGTCTCGTTTGCTTCCCCAATTCCCATGCCGCTACAATTTCCCCACTGAAACCAACTGTCACTACAGCTGCACAAAACCCCTGAACTAAGTTTCCTACTGCAGCTCACACACTTAGTATCCATGGTAGTTTGAAAATTAGTTATTTACTAAGTGATAACAATAATATATTAAATACCGATGCAAAAGGACACTAAATATGTTTTGGAAACCAATATGTAAGTAAACTATTACCAAATGCACTTAAATTTGTGGTATAACGCTAAATATGAACAATCAAAAATTAGGCCTAAACAGCCGAATGTAACCAAAACGAACTTTTTGCGATAAGTGGAAGAATACGTAAATAAAAGAAAAACCTTTAATGGCAAGCTTGAAGAGCACACTAATGAATGTATTTAATTAATTAATCTATACCAAATACACTTAAGATTGCGGTATGACGCTAAGTATGCACACTCGGAAAGTAAGGCAAAGCCGCGAAATGTAAACAAAACGAACTTTTCACGATTACTGGAACAATACGCAAAGAAAAGAAAAACCTTTAATGGTGAGCTTGAAAAGCACCCTAATGAACTTATTTAATCCGTTAAACTACAGCAAATCCACTTCCAATTGCGGTATAACGCTAAATATACACACTCAACAAATTAGGCCTAAGCAGCAGTAAGTAAACAAACAAACTTTTCACGATTACTAGAACACTATGCAAATAAGAGAAAAACTTTTAATGGTGAGCTTGAAGAGTACACTAAAGAACGTATTTAATTAGTTAAAAGTATTCAACTACAATCAATTACAACCTAAATTACTTATCTTTCATGAGAGCTCTGTCTCCGTACGTGCGGCCTTGTGCAGGGCTACCCCTATCACGTCTCAGAAGCACATAGCCATTGAGATTTACAGAGCTGGAAGGGCTGCTCAGCTTAAGCCATGTTTCCGACATTTGTATGACATGAAAGCTAAGGTCCTAAAATATATTTCTGAACTTACTCAACTGGGCCGGTAACAGCCGCATGTTTCCAGCCAAGATTTGTAGTGTACAGTTGTCACAAATTGTATCCGCTATAATCCTGCAAGTATGGACAGCGGCTGTCCTGGACTCTGGCATAGCTAGTGCCTTGCAGCATGCGAGGGGGATGGGACAGGGGGAAGGGACCAAAGGTGGTAGGGGGCTGGAGAAAGTGAGGAGTTCCAGGTTGATTAAACTTCCCTAGCACAAAGTATGGCAGTGCGAATATGAAGGAGTGGGGAACAGAGAGTATTCATTGTGAGGGAACATGACAGACAACAATGGTGACTGTAAAAATAATTTACCTTCTGTATTAATGGATGAAATGTAATAAGTGTTAGTTCAGGGTGGGAGGAGATAAGCAGTTGATTCACAAGGATGATACTGCCAGCAGGGAAAAATAGGTTTAACAACTAAAAGATTAATACAGAAAGTTAACAATTAAATTAGAAATTACCAAAGTATGACTGATTGCGATTTTGTTCTTGGCCATTTAAACCAAGAAGGTGAGTGGGTAATGTAACCAGGAAAAGAGTAATAATAACAGTGCTACTACTACATGCAAGATAGAGAATTCTCAGGCACAAAGTGCTAACAGTAAATAAAATAAAATTAGGTAATACTACAATTAAGGGTAATAAGTGAAGGCATTAGTAAAAAAATAATTATACAGTTACAATTAGAGAAAAAGAGGTCAAGGCACAGGTACAAAGATAGTTCTAAAGTTGATACAATTTCAATATAGTATTTACAGTACAAGGAATCTTACATTAGATAAGTATTAAACCAAGGAGAGGTGTAAAGTTTTTGCTTTGGCTCATGTAGTTTCACTTGATACTATTCAGTTCCGTCATGTTTGTAACTGCCTTCTTTCCAGCTGTGGTACTGATAATTACTCTACCATCTTGAGTCCACACATTCTGAACGCCAAAACTTTATATCGTATTGTGTATGGACTGTAAACATATTATTTGAGAAACGTACAATAAGTTGTCAGCAAAAAGTGGGCTGCTATACATTCTACGTGCTACCTGAATACATAACATAAACAGAACAAATAGTTAATATTTTCTTAAAAACCACTCTTACTCTGACTTATAGTGGACTGGTGTGTGGAGCACAGAACCATGCAACAGAAAACACAGACTTTTGTGCTCTTGCTCTTTTTCTAATAAAGGGACCACATTTACACACACAATCACACAGACACCCCAACACAAACTCCTAAAGTGATACTGATTACTGATTATCAATTATTGACAGCAGTTGCCTGTTTTGATCTCAGGTGGGGAGAGGGTAAGGATGGACATGCAAGGCAAGGAGAGGGTAGTGGGCATTGCCGCCATTGAACACTACCTTTCCCAACATCCTCCTGATACCAAAACCACTGTCTCTTTCCTAATTCTCCAAGCCAACCACATCCTGACCCACAATTATTTAACTTTTGAAGGCAAACTCCACAAACAAATCCACAGTACTGCCACAGGTACTCGCATGGCCCTATCCAATGGTAACTTATTTATGAGACATCTGAAGGAATACTTCCCATCTGCTACAGTCGCAGGTTCGAATGCTGCCTCAGGCATGGATGTCCTTAGGTTGGTTCGGTTTAAGTAGTTCTGAGTTCTAAGGGACTGACGACCTCAGATGTTAAGTCCCATAGTGCTCAGAGCCATTTAAACCATTTGAACTTCTCATCCAGTCAACACCAAAACCCCTTTGTCTGGTTCAGACTCACTAATGACATTTTCATGAACTGGACTCATGGCAGGTACAACCATTGTTCTTTCCCCCATACGACGAACAGCGACTCTTAAATTCACTTCAGCTGGTCCTAGATATCAACCTCCACATCTGAGATGGCTCCAAACTACATCTGTTTATACTAAGGGCACCAACCACCAACAGTATCTCCACTTTGACAGCTGTCACCGGTTTCATGTCAAAAAGTCGCTTCCTTACGGCCTCTCCATCTGTTTTTCAGAGCCTTTCCTGACAAGCAATATCAATCTGCCTCATCCATTAACAGATCTCTTACAGCACTGTTTCCTCTGGCACCAGTGAACCTATTAACCAGTCACTGAGCAGCACTCCTCTGATAAACCATTCGCCTTGAAAAGCTGAGCAACTTCCTTCGCCAATGCTTCAACTATCTCTCATCATGCCTTTAGATGAGGGATATCTTACCCAACTCCTACCCACATCACCCAAAGTAGTTTTCAGCTGCCCATCCAACCTGCAGAATATTCTTGTCTATATCTGTTCCCACTCTGCTCCCAATCCTGCATCCCAAGGGTCATTCCCTTGTGGTAAGGCCACGTGCAAGACCGGTCCCTTACAATCACCCACCACCTCCTACCACAGTCCAGTCACTGGCATTTCCTAGTCAACCTGAGGCAGGATGACATATGGAATCAGCCATGTTATATATCAGCTATGCTGCAATTACTGTACAGTATTTTACATGGGCTGATAAGTAACAAGCTATCTACTGGCATTAATCATCATCACAAAACTGTAGCAAACTGCAAACCTGACCATCAAGTTGCTGAACATGCAACATACCACAACATCTGCTTCACTACGTGGGCCATCTGGATACTTCCTTCCAGCACAAGTTTCTCTGAGCTACATGTGTGGGAATTGTCTGTACAGCAAATCCTGCACTCTCACAATCCCCCTAACTGCTCTAGCATTTTTCCCACAACTTCACTTTACCTTTTCTCTTCTCTCTTCTGCCCACACCATTCCTTCTGCATCCAGAACATGTACTGCTTTCTCCCACTACCCTTTCTCTCCCCCCCCCCCCCCCCCCCCCACATGCAGGCTTTCTCTCTCTCTCTCTCTCTCTCTCTCTCTCTCTCTCTCTTTTCTCTGTCTCCTCCTTCACATCCACCTTCCTGTCATTTTCCCCTCTCCCAAATATGCCTCATGCATCCCTCCCTAGCCTCACCCCACCCCCATCAGCTCAGCAACTGCTTTTAAGAAACTATAATCAATAACTATTCTTGCTGCAGCCACAGGAGTGTGCATTTGGGTGTGAGAGTGATCATGTGTTTGAATGTGTGTATTTTTAATAGAAAAAGTGTAAGAGCTCGAAAGCTAGCATGAATACTGATTTCTGTTATGTTTCTATGCTCCATACACCAGTCCACTATGGCTGAATGGTTGTCTTTCCCTTATTTTATGTACTGTTCCATCCAGGAATTTCCATTATTGTCATACTAAATCAAGTTTTCAGATGTTTACAACCTTGCACAGCACGTGACACTCAAAGTTTTACAGCAAGTACATAATGTAAATGGTAAAGTAGCAACATATTTGAAACCAATATATTTTTACACTTATGGTCATTTTAAAACATAAAACAGAAAATTGTACATGGAAAACTGACCTTATCACAAATTAACAGCTAGGGTTACTTCACCCCGGATCAATCCACTACACACATCTCAGAGGTAAGGACCAACTGACTAGGAAATAGTGTGGCCATACTGTAAATGGTTTCTTTTTGTGGCAAATTAATTGGCTGAGTGAAAATAACCCCACTGAATGTAAATCACTATCCATAGTTGATTTTTAAATGTAATGTGTGGCATCTTAAAGTCACAGTGATCTGTCTTATATCAATGGGTCTTCATATATGAGTGACAGAACAACAGCTGTGGTGTCATGCATTTAGGTATAGCATTATGAAATGTGCATAGTGTTGGTAGGACCGGCAGTCTTACAATTCAGGCATAAAACCTTATTGATCATGTGACTGGAGAAATGCTGTAAAATGATCATATCACTATCAGCTCATCTGCTACGGAATTTTTGCTTGTATCCAGAGCCAAATTGGCCCAAATTGTTGTGAGGAACTGAATTACATGGCACTGCATGCAACAAGGCTACAAAAATGACTGTCAGTTCCGAAAATGGATGTGCAATTGCTTATTTGAACTGATACCAGACCAGATTGACTCATGCATATGACCCCATGCCCTTCTGGATAAAAATTTAGAGTTTGTTCTTGAGAACGTTATCTGGAATTTAACTGCAAACTTGGGAACATATTCCATACGCAGGAGGAGCAATTTCTTATTTTATCCTTTAATACACATTGTGGCCAGCTTCTAAGTAGTGGTACTTAACAAGTTTTTGGTAGGTTGTAGTGATCCGTATGATGGCTGTACCTGGCATCTCACTTCATTTGTAAATGCAGACTACCAACATACAATTAACATTTTGGTATGGAATGCAATATACTGGGGTTCTTATTTTACAGCTCTTTGAAAAGATATGCTATTTCTTTGTATGCAATCACTAAGTATTGAATGCTACTAGTATGACATTACCGGAGAAGCTTGTTATACGAGGAATCAGAGCACAAGATGTCAATAACACAACTATCAGAACAGTTAACAAGGAATTTTACTTGAAGGCTTATATTATCTAGTATTGCAGAACCTGCCTTGTGTCGTAACCAAAGATTCTGTACTGCTGATGGTATCTTAAGTTTTTAAGGCACTATTTCCTGCACACTAGTGTGTAAGGAAGCACTAGACAATTGTCATCTAACAACAGCCTAATAAATCATCCAAAATAACATGAGAATCATTTCAGAAGTTCTACACCATGTGAGATAGAACTGAATAAAATATTTTATTTTACAAAATACTATTACATAACAATGAAAATAATCAACTATTGACAATATAATGTAAATGGATTGATAAAAAAATCTAGTCAGCAAGCAGTGGCAAGAGAATCTCACACACACACACACACACACACACACACACACACAGGTTTAGCTTGTGTAAGCTTTCAGAGCCAGTGGCTCCTCCTTCTGGCAGAAGAGTTGAAGGGGAAGGAAGAGGGGGTGAAGGAAAAGGACTGGAGGGATTTGGGAAAAGGGTACAGTCCAGAAAAGTTATCCAGGTCCCTGTGTCAGTGGAGACATACTGGATAGGATGAGAAGGAAAGACATTTTTGGGGGCTGCACCGGACGAGATTTGAAAACCTGAGAACTTAAAGGTGAAAGACAGGGTAATACGAAAGACGAGATAACTACCAAACACTGTACAAGTCTTCATAAGAGTGAAAAGCTAAGTGCATTGTACGTAACAGTAGTGGGAGGGGGATGGCGAAAAACAGATTGGAAAATGATAGGTGTAGAAAACTAAAATGGAGTGAAGAACGGCATAGTTACTGTGAAGAAATGCTAAGATGGAAGGAATTAACATAAATTAAGACCAGATGGGTAGTGAGAGCCAAGGATTTGTTGTAGCACTAGTTCACTCCTACGGAGTTCTGAGAAACTGGTGTCTGGGGCACGAATCCAGATGGCGCATGTGGTGAAACAGGCACCAAAGTCATGAAAAACAAACTCCATGTAAGTGCTGGTACGTTGACAGAGACAATAACAAACACAAACACACACACAAATTTCAAGCTTTCACAACCCACGGTTGCTTCATCAGGAAAGAGGGAAGGAGAGGGAAAGACAAAAAGATGTGGGTTTTAAGGGAGACGGTAAGGAGTCATTCCAATCCCGGGAGCGGAAAGACTTACCTTGGGGGGAAAAAGGGACAGGTATACACTCGCACACGCACGCACGCACGCACGCACACACGCACACACACACACACACACACACACACACACATCCATCCATCCGCACATAAACAGACACAAGCAGACAGTCTGCTTACCCTCTCCCTTAAAACCCACATCCTTTCGTCTTTCCCTCTCCTTCCCTCTTTCCTGATGAAGCAACCGTGGGTTGCGAAAGCTTGAAATTTGTGTGTGTGCTTGTGTTTGTTATTGTCTCTATCAACGTACCAACGCTTTCGTTCGGTAAGTTACAGAATCTTTGTTTTTAGATATATTTTTCCCACGTGGAATGTTTCTCTCTATTATCTTCAAACTCCATGTAAGGGTAGATATGGTACCCGAGGAGAGAGGTATACTTGTGTTGATCCATTAATGTCTCCTGAATTATGGAATCACCCAGGGAACGTCACGGAAACATTTCGCAGACTATAATGCTCCCTCCTCTGGCCTGGACCCTTTGCTTTCAGACATTTCACGCCATACACATCAATGGCCATGGGTCCAATGGAGCATAAAACACGTTTCTTCTGAAAAAGCCACCTGTCACAACTCAGTGGACGACCAGGTGAGGTACTGGCATGCAAATTCCAGCCTTCATCGGTGATGAACAGCATTCAGCATGGATACATGGACCAGGTCCCTGCTGTTGAGGCCCATACGCAGCAATATTCCCTGAGGAGACACTGTTTGTAGCCTATTGGTTCATCTGGGTGGTCAGGCGTTGAATAGCTGCACGTCTATTCAGCCATATACATCTCTGCAGCCATCATTCACCCTTGTCACCTATGGCCCATGGTGCCTCACAGTTGCCTCAGCGTCAGTTTTGGATAGCACCAATTTGCATGCACAGTATATTTTAACCACGGCAGCACGCAATTAGTTTACAAACTTGGCTGTTTTGAAATTGCCTCCACACCTGGTCTGAAAGTAAATCCTCATGCCTTTTTGGACATCAGATAAACTGCTCTGCTTACACATTATGACAACTGCACTGTTTCTCACATCCCCCCGACACATTATATTCCCTCCACTGCTAGTGCTGCCATCTGCTGAAAGTGAGCAGTTATTGCATGTTGGTGTCAAACATATGCAGTGGTCACATTAATGTGACTAGACTGTGTACATGAAGAGACAGTTTCTCATTTCAGGCAGGCTATAATTTTAATCTGGTCATTAAAATGAAACACTGCACAATTTGATATTTTATTTGCTTTTTTCTGAATACACAAAGAGTTTTGGGGAATGCAAAAATGGCAAAGTACCTATATTTCAGAGCTATTCTAAACAACGAAATAAATTTGAATACAAATATTCTACTGTTATATACAAAGAGAGACCCCAAGACTGAAGTTGCAGTGTATCAACTTCTACTTCCTATCATAATGGAAATTTCATGATGGAAACAACAAACAAAACTGAAAGAAGGCAACCAATGACATTACTGAACTGAAATTCCAATCTCACTTCAAAACATTATTTTTAACTCATTCAAATACAAGCACTGAATACTCATAGATCTATTACATTTACCTCAAAAGACTCACCTTTGACAGTTATGTGTTTATAAAAATAGCCATATGTTTTATTTGGATCAGGCGGTATTATAGACGAATTGAGGCACACATATGGAGCAACGACTGATCCATTAATTGGAGAAGTTGTGCTATTAGTGACTGACAGTGGCACTGGTGTAACGGGAGGGCTCACTGGCAAATGCGATGTTGCATTTACAGGTATTGTTGTTGCATCAGTTGTGGCAGACCCTGCTGTAGTTGACGAGCTTACTGTAGTTATCGGATTTGCTGTTGTTGTCGGCACAGGGATGTCCGGTGAAGAAACAACTAGTGCCTGCAAAAAATAAATAAATCACATTATTATGACATATTACATAAAAGCCTAGAAACATCATTTTATATCATTTCATAATGAATTATACAGAGTTAAGAACATCTAATGAATGTGGTATATAAATTGTACCCTCATTCTAACATCCCACTCTGTGGGCAATACTTTTGTGAGATAATTTATTAACAACTTTCATTAATCTGAAGTCACCCAGTTGTTCACCAGTAATGATAATGGCCAGCAGATGGCTAGAACAAGAAGTGCAAAATTAATTTAGCACACCATATGATAGCGTTGACCCAAAGCCTGGCTGTGGAATTAGGGGGAACCATGTTGTGGTAGCTTATTAATGAAATGCATGGGTGTTCATTAAAATGTTAACTTCTAGTAAAGAGTCTCTCATATTTCACGTTTTATCAGTTGAATCACTTTCATTGAAAAACTAGTAACAACGTCTACAAAAAAGGTCAGAAGCATCTATCTTCCAATCTGAGTGGGTTTACTTTAAACAAATTGTTCCACACAGAAAAGTAAAGTCATATAAGGATCACTGGTATGGTATTTTTAATAAAAAGACAGCAGTGGACTGGAATATTGTTGTTGCTTGACACAATAGTAGCTCTGAAAAGGATTGCTACTCACTGTAAAAATGATACACTGAGTTGCAGACAGTGTCAACAAAAGGTCTGTTACACACTTAGCTTTCGGCCAAAACCTTCTTCAGAAAAAGAAATCACCCCATCCCCTACACACACACACACACACACACACACACACACACACACACAAGTAAGCAGTAAGCTCCAACTGCAGTGCCAGAGCAATCATTTATGCTTGAGAGGTACTTGATTTTGTGTGTGTGTGTGTGTGTGTGTGTGTGTGTGTGTGTGTGTGTGTGTGTGTTCTTTTCTTTTCTTAAGAGACTTTGGCTGAAAGCTAAGAGTGTAACAATTATTTCATTGTGCCTGTCTACAACTCAACTTGTCATCTTAAAAGTGAGCAGCAGTCTATCATTTTCATAATACAGTACTGTTGATATTCCAACCTGGACTTTCGGTTGTACAATATAATCTCTGACGTATGTGATAAGAGCAAAATTATATGATACATCTACATCAACGATTAACAAAACTAGCCAGCAGTCTTTAATAACAACCAGTACTTAGGTTACCTGCCTTGTTTCCATATAAATTGTACTGATGAAATATTTACTAAAATAATGATATGTAGCTTTTGTCTGACAGTCACTTGCCAAGTAAATCCAAGCAGCTTAGCCCTTGTAGTGTGTTGGGTTAACGTTGTGCACTGAAAAATAAAAACTGTAGAGAGAGAACTCAACAGACCGCACACTTGGTGAAAACTTTTGGAATTGATCAAAGACTTTGTTAATAAAAGGCGCAGAAACTTTCCCTGTTGGCAGCTGTAGTTCCTCATTAGTCCTGGAATTCCCTCTTCTTGAATATGGTGCTCATTTTTCCTTCTTGTTGGAGTAACCATTTTTCTTAAAAACCAGCCACAAATAACCATTTGCTATCTCTCTTCTGACTGATCTTTGGCTTCCTTATAAAGGTATTGGCACATGTGTATTACTTTCTTGTACATTTTATGGCCCAAAGTTCAGTTCATCCACTTTGTTAGAGATACATGCAGGACATTAAGTTGTTCGTTGCTCTCTTTCCTTTCACATATTGAATTTTTGGGCTAACACTATTGAGGTATACCAGAAATACAGCCAACTCCTCTTCGCCACAAGTCCACCCTATGAAAGTACCATCCACAGGTGGCACCAAAGTCTTATTGGTTGCCTGATATGCTCATTGTTCAAATTTCTCCATAAACAAGTTGGCAACAACTGAAATAAGAGTGCTGACCATCAGAAGCACATCAATTTCTTCGTAAGATTCATTGCTGACTGTAATTAGATAAGAACAATAATGCCTAAACAAAACTACTAGAGTGAAAAATGCTAACACAAAAATATTTACACTGATTTCTACAAGTCATAACACCTAACATGGGTGATTTTTAAGACCAAACAAAGTAAACAATGGTTACTACTGCTCCTATGTCACAACGGCAGAGAAATCGGGGCAAAAACAAATTGTTTTTTTCACTTAAAGTGGAGATGCTATGCTTAAAGCAGTAGATGAAAAATAAATATAGAAAATGCATATCTGTAAAGAATATGGCATTGACGATTGTATGTGCACAATAATAATTAAAAGAAGAGATAAATTACAGCAATTACGTTCAAGATAAGGAAAACTTATAGAAACGTTGTACCTAAAGATGTCTAGACTGCATTGTTAGTTTGCTTCAAGTAAGTTCTGTCTCAAAACACTCCCACATCAGTACCTTCCATTGCTGGAGAGAGGTGACGAACTGATATAAGAAATGGTTACGAGTTTTCTCCACCAAATCCAGGGATGATGACAAAACATTGGTGGCAGTTTATACTGACTTCATCAATCAAACAATATGACACAGACGATGTTTTCAGTGCCAGTGAAAGTAATTTATTTTGCCACTGTTCACTCAACACAACTTCATCTACATCTACACCTTAACTCTGCAAACCACAATGAGGTGCATGGCAGGGGGTACATCCTATTGTACCAGTTATTAGGGTTTCTTCCCATTCTATTCACACACAGGCTGCAGGAAGAAAGATTGTTTGAATGCTTCTCTGGATGCCGTAAGTATTCTAATCTTATCCTCATGATCCCTTTGTGAGAGATATGTAGGGGATTGTACTATATTACTAGAGTCATCACTTAAAGCAGGTTCTTGAAGCTTTGTTAACAGGCTGTCTCGGGATAGTTTGCATCAGTCATCAAGAGTCTTCCAGTTCAGTTTCTTCAGTATCTCTGAGACACACTCCCATGGATCAAATGATCCTGCGACCATCCATGCTGCCCTTCTCTGTATATTTTAAATATCCCCTGTTAGTCCTATCTGGTACGCGTCCCACACACTTGAGTAATATTCTAGAACTGTTTGCACAAGTGATTTGTAAGCAATTTCCTATGTAGACTGACTGCACTTCCCCAGTATTCTAACAAAGAACTAAAGTCTACTATCTGCTTTACCTAAAACTCAGCCTAAGTGATCATTCCATTTCACATCTTTACAAATTATTATACCAAGTTCCCCATCTTAGTATCACTTTGAAATTTTATCAAGACCTGACTGAATATTTATGCAGCTTGTTTCACACAGTACTTAATTACAGATAACTACATCATCTGCAAGAAGTCTGAGGTTACTACTAATATTATATGCAAGATTTTTAATATATAACATGAACAGTAAGAGTTCCAACACACTTCCCTGGGGCTCAGCTGAAGTTACTTTTACATCTGACGATTAGTCTCCATCCAAGACAACATGCTGCGTGCTCCCTAATCGAAAGTCCTCAATTAGTCACAAATTTCACTTGATCCCATATGACTGTACTTTTGACAATAAGCACATGTGCGGTACTGAGCCAAATGCTTTTCAAAAATCAAGAAATACTGCAATCACCTGGCTGCCTTGTTCCAAAGCTTTCCATATGTCATGCGAGAAAAGTGCAAGTTGGATTTCATATGATTGATGTTTTTGGGATACATGCTGATTGGCACTGAGGAGGTTATTCTGTTCAAGATACCTCATTACATTTGAGCTCAGAATATGTTCTAAGATTCTACAACAAATTAATGTCAAGGATACTGGATGGTAGTTTTGTCGATCACTTCTATTACCCTTCCCGTAGACAGGTGTGAACTGTGCTTTTTTCCAAGAACTGGACATGGTTTTTTGTTCAAGGATGTATTACAGTTAGAAAATGGGCTAAATCGGGTGCATATTCAGTATAGAATCTGACAGGCATTCCATTGGACCATGGATCTTTATTCTACTTACAAAACCATTTCAGCTGTTTCACAACACCACTGACACTACTACTTATTTCATTCATCTTTTCAGTGGTACGAGAATTAAAACGGGGCAGTTCTACTGGGTTTTTCCCTATCCAGTGCATAGTCAATTATTCTTTTAAACCTGAACCATAGTTCCTCCACATGCTCCTGTCCCATGCTGAAAGTTTCAAGTTCCTCACTGAGATATGAGACTACTCGTTTCTTGTTTGTTTTGTTTTAGGGCACAAAAACAACTAAGATCATATGCGCCCATGTCAGAACCATAGAACATGAAGGCAAAAAACGAGTTAAAAGCAGCTACACATTAAGCCCAATCGATAGAAGGAAAGACAGGTAAAAACTGGGACTTTCTCTTGGAGAAAGGGACATAAAATACACCATAAAGACAACATAGGTCCTGAACTAAAGATTAAATGTCCTTCGACATACTGCTATGACACATAAAAAGTGAAACACGGTCAACAGCCTGCACATCATTCATTAAAACAGCTGATAACTCAGACGGCAAACATAAATTAGAATGTAGGTGTTTAAAAAAAGGACATTCTGTCAGGAAATGGTGACCATCAAAGGTTGAGGACAATGAGCACAAAGTGGTGGGAGATCACCACTTAACAAATGACGATGGCTAAAAAGACAATGCCCAGCAAGAATGATCTTTTTGCATTGAGAGAATGGTGCCCAAGCAGCACAAAGCCAAGGTGATGAAGGGTTCACATCCATCCATTGGGAAAGTGGCATCTAGCGTGAAGTTAGCCCAAGCAGCCCTAGGAGCTTGTTCCCATGAAGGGAAGACCTGTGGGTCATGCAGAGTGGTTGCACAGTCTGAGGTGCCATGTCATGGATTGCACAGCCCCTCTTGCCAGAGGTTCGAGTCCTCCCTCAGGCATGGGTGTGTGTGTTGTTCTTACCATAAGTTAGTTTTAAAAAAAGTAGTGAGTAAGTCTACGGACTGACGATCTCAGCAGTTGGGTCCCTTAGGAATTCACACACATTTTGAAGACCAGTGCTGATGCCAAAGAGACAGGCGGCAACACAAAGATCATTGGAGGGATAGAGGTACGAGGACTGCAGCTTCGACAGCATACCACCATGACCAGGGATCCACATAAACATCACAGTGGCTCCACCAAGAGTGAGCAAGTGAAAGCTTTCCTGTACTCATTGCATTAAGAGATAGATGGTGTACAGCACACAGATGCTCTGAAGGGCACTGAGAGAGTCAGAGCAGATGTAACAATTGAAAATCCTGTGTCACTGGATGTACTGCATGGCCCGATACAGGGAAAAGAGATCTGATATAAACACTGAGCAGTGTTCCAGAAGCTGATACTGAAAAATGTTGGTACCAATGACAAAGGCACACCCAATACCACGGTCAGTCCAAGAGCCAGCAACATACACAAAGGTTACCACGAATTTTCGTGCAAAGGTCAAGAAACTTACAGTGACAGAGTGAGTCTGGAGTGGCGTCCTTAGGAAGCAAATGAGGTCCAAGGTGAACATTGGCCACCACACAAAGCCAAGGTGGTGAAGGGTTCACATCCATAGGGAAAGTGGCACCTAGTATGAAGTTAAGCTGCCAGAGCAGTATTCGAAAGCGAGGTGTGGCAGACAAACAGTGTTCGTATCTGCTGAGGAGAAAATCACAGCAGTATGACTATGGTAATTCGGCAGTCTGCATACGAACACTCAACCGGGCTATTGCAAAGGTGCCAGTGGCCAAACAGATGCCACGATGGTAGATGGTATTGAGATGGCATAAGATGGATGGATGTGCAGATGCGTAAGTGAAACACCGATAGTATAGTTTCGAACGGACAAGGGACCAGTACAAATGGAGGAGGGTGGTCCATTCCCCAGGAAGTACCACTGAGGACATGTAGGGCATTGAGGGACCACATACAGCAGGTGGCCAAGTAAGACACATGGGAGTAACAAGAAATTTTCCTGTCAAGCATATAACCAGGAATTTTGTAGTTTCAATGAACAAAAGAGCAACAGCCCAAGATGTAAAGGCGGTGGAAGAAACTCACTGCACCCCCATAAACTCCTAAAAATGGTTTTGTCAGTGGAAAAGGGAAAGCTATTACTGATGCGCCATAAGTAAAGACAATTAGACAACGCTGAAGACGCCGCTCAAGGAGAACTGCAACAGATGGCAAAATCATCAACAAAAAGGAGCCGGAGATGCCCAGTGGGAGACAGGTCATAATAGGGATAATGGCGACAGCAAAGAGGATGATGCTCCACACAGAACCCCGAGACACACTGTTTTCCTGGATAAAGGTGTCCGACAACGGAGAACCCACACAAACCTTGAAAACTTGGTGTTTTAAAAATTCCAGAAGGAAACGGGGCATTCAGCCTTGGGAGCCCCACGTGTAGAGAGTACAAAGGATACCAGTCCTCCAGCAGGTATCACAGGCTTTCACCAAATCGAAAAACACAGCCACAGCCTGGTATTTCTGCAGAAAATCATTCATGATATAAATTGACAAAGTGACGAGATGGTCAACTGCAGAACGGTGTGCTCAAAATCCCCACTGTGCAGTGGTTAGTAAACTGCAAGACCCGAGCCACCAGACCAGTCAAGCATGAATCATATGTTCCATCACCTTGCAAACACAGCTGGCGAGAGAAATGGAACAGTAGCTAGAAGGAACATGTTTGTCCTCGCTGGGCATAGGTATAGATATGACAGTGGCTTCACACCAGAACATGATCTAGCCCCCCCCCCCCCCCCCCCCTCCATAGTAAAAGTAGCACTGTAGCACTCATGATTCTGAGAAGAGAAGGGTATCGCATGAGCCGCCTCCACTCATTTCCGATAGAGGAAGGCAGGGGGTGGGTGGAGTTCGAAATTTCCACAAAATAATGCCCCAAGGTATTGGGGATAGCAATAGGGACCACTATGACATCATCTGCTATGGTGAGGCCGGATATTGGGGAATGGTCCTTGGTCCCAGGGAGGCGTTGGGAGGTTGGTCCACATGATGGAAGAGGGAGTGGAACTGTTAAAATAAATAGCAAATGAAATCCAGCTAGCTTTTTTGCTATCCTGAGGAATGCAATGACACTGTGCACACAACTGTTTATAAAGAACACAGTTTGCCATCATAGAGTGATGGTTAAAAATGTGGAGAATACGTCTCCACGCACGGATTGCATCATAGCACGTCTCAGTCCATCAAGGGACCAGATCATGGCACAGTAAGGATGAAGCGCAAGGAATTAAACATTCAGCGGCAGCAAGGATAACATTGGTAAGGTATTCTACCTGGCCATCACAACTGGAGAAAAGTCATTCGTTGGTCACCAGGGAGGAGTAAAGCCTCTAGTTTGCTTCAGAAAATTGTCATTTGCATTTGCACGTAGGTGGGGTAGGAGTCAGCAAACGGATATCACACAGAAAATGGCTGCCGTATGTCAGAGAGAACAGACGACTCGTGATGATGGGCAAGCTGAGCAGTGTAGAATGTGAGGTCTAAATTGGAATAGGTATGCGTGGAGTATAAAAGGAATGTGGGTGCTCATCATTAAGGCAGATGAGGTCGAGTTGACTGAGAAGGTCAGCCAAGAGGGCACCTCTTCGACAGATTCTAGGAAAACCCGAAAAGGGGGTGGTGCACATTAAAGTCACCGAGCAGCAGAAAGGTGTGAAGAAGTTGCCCAATAAGCTGGAGGAAGTCTGTCCTGGTGAAACTGAATGATGGAGGGAAGTAAACAGTACAAAGGGAAAAGCTCAAGTGAGGAAGGAAAATGCAGAAATGGTTCAAGTGGCTCTGAGCACTACGGGACTTAACATCTGAGGTCATCAGTCCCCTAGAACTTAGAACTGCTTAAACCTAACTAACCTATGGACATCGCACATATCCATGCCCAAGGCAGGATTCGAACCTGTGACCGTAGTAGTCACACGGTTCCGGACTGAAGTGCCTAGAACCGCTCGACCACTGCGGCCGGCGAAAATGCAGACTGCAATAGCTTGCAGCCGGGTCTTCAGGGAGATGTTGTGACTATGAATGTTATCCCTGGTGAGCAGCAAGACTCCCCCATGGGAGAGAATGCCACCCTGGGGAAGGGAGGAGAGATGGAGGGGGGAGGGATGGAGGGAAGGCCAAAGTGGGCCAGAAAGAAATGCGGAAGGTCAAAGCAGTCGTGAGGATGCAATTTTGTTTCCTGGAGGCAGAGTCAATTAGACACTGTGATTCCAAGAGCAGCCATAATTCCTCCTTGTTTGATCTAAAGCCGCATATATTCCATTGGAGGAAAGTCATGATGAGGAAAGTGAAGGAGGGAAAAAATGAAGGGTGTCACCTCGGCAGCTGCCAAGTGCCAGCCTTCGTAGATACTCTGCTATAGCGTGCAGAGGTTGGAGGATCCTGCTCCATGAGATCTACAGAGCCATTCACATTCTCCCTCGGATGGTCTGCGGAATCCAAGTCAGAAAAACGGTGACATGGAGGTCAGCTGGGTGAGGGTATCACACGGCGACACCGCTGAAGAGGATCTCCTAGTCAGCGAACGAGAAGACCGCTTGCCTTTGATTTCTTGGAGCCTTTGTGGTTGGCAAATGATGATTCAGATGTCTGTTGGCTGGAGACACATAAAAAGTCTCCACAGGAGTATTCCTTCTGTCCTTTCTGGCCTGCGGGTTGTGTAGCAGGTGATTTTGCAGTGTGAGGTGAAAATTTAGTGGCTTGTTGCAAAGCTGGAGGAGGAGCTGTGGATGTTACTGTGACACTGAGTGATTTTCCAGATGCGGTGCAGAATTTGAGGTCACAAGTCTGTGTGACCATGTCCTTTGTGGAGCGAGAGATAGCAAGAACAGCACTGTAAGTGCCGCATGGTTTACAACTAGCCAACAACTTGTAAGCAACAAGATAAGCCACTTTTTCCTTTACCTGGATCTCCTGGATGGCCCACTGTTCGAGATACATGGGACAATCACTGGGAGGAGGCTGCATGGTCGATGGTCGCCATTGCAATTGATACAGAGGGGAGAAGAAGGCAGACAATCGCTCTCGTGACAATCCCTACCACATGTTACACATTTAGCTTGGTGCTGACAGGACATTCGAGTATGGTTGTAACAATGACACTGGTAGCAGCACTTCGGGTTCAGAATATATGGTCGGACTGTGATAACTTCATAGCCTGCTTTGATCTTTGAGGGAAGGATTACTGTATCAAACATGTGAAAAAGAGTGCTCGTGGGCACTAAGGATGCACTACCTTTTTCATCACCTGATGGACTGCAATGACACCCCGATCAAAGAGGAAGATTTGGATTTCTGCCTCAGTCAGACCATTGACCAGCCTAGTGCGAATAATTTAGCATTCAATCAGCACTGATATGAACAGGATAGCCACGAAGGGGCGAAGCTGCAAGCAGTTGATGTGCTTGGGAATCAGAAGTAGTCTAATAAAAGCAAAGTGCCACTGCATAAATGAGAGCAGGATTTCCCAGGGCTAGCAACTGCATCAACACCTTTCATAATAATAAACGGATTTACCACAGAAAAGGACTAACCGTCTTCAGTACACGAAACCATGAGGAACTGAGGTGCAGCTAGGAGGGTCTTTGATTCATTAGCCTCATTCCATTTACACTTAATAGAGGTAGACTGAGGAAGAGACGTTTGGCTCATTGCAAGAATATCCCCCATGATTGCCAACTGGAAGACCCCCAAAGATGGGGCCTCACCCACCTTAGTTCCCACCTCAGGTCACACCTCCTGAACACCTGACAGAGGGACCAATTGTCAATTTGGGAAGGTAACAGCTCAGGTAATCATGCCTCCCTGGCCCTGGCCTATATAGGGGGAGCGGGGGGGGGGGGGGGGGGGGGGGGTATGTGCAAACACTACCTGTCAACACAGGCTGGGAATTACGCGTTACCCAGTCACCTGTTATAGGTCAAATGCATGGGCCGGCATTTGGGAGTACACAGAATGAAAGAAGAAAAAGAGGAACCTCAAACACCAAAGCAGAGGAAGGATAGTAGAATGGGAAGGGCAAGAGTAGGGTGAGGGGGTGATGGAAGGGAGGGGAAGGGAAAAGGAGGGGAGGGGAGGGAGAAAGGAAAAGGAGAGGAAAGGAGGGGGAGCAGGAGGTGGGGGGACAGGTAGAGGGAGGGGGAGGGATAGAAGAGGAATGGGATGGGAGGGGAGGGGATGGGAGGGGAGGGGAGGGGAGGGATTCTTCAGAAAACAGTAAAATGGAAACTGGAATCTAAGTTCTACAACAACTGAGCTGTACACAACAGTTAAGAAATAAAAATGTGACAAAATAAAAATAAATACTGATTGTGGAATGAGTAAAGACAACAAAATATCCTGTAGATGATTTAAAGCCTGATTAGTGTAATTACAATTACAGGCCACATATAAATAGTGAATCATATATGCACTGCAAATAGTTTTAATGTTCTACATAAATTAACCCATTACCAATGGTAAATCATCTCTGTAACATGTAAACAACTAATTAACATCCTTGAAGAATGATCATCATCATCTTCTTCTTCTTCTTCTTCTTCTTCTTCTTCTTCTTCTTCACTTCATGCAGTAGGCAGCACGACCTGTTCTGGAAACCATCTTGTTCGCAGACATACTACTCTGCACTGCCCAGTGGGCAATTCTAGGCAGATGATTTTGCTACATTATTTCTAAAAGGTTAACTAGTTGCATCTCTTTAAGAACAACAAGGTATTTTAAGAAAGAGTTTCCATTTTTTAAACCAGCTTTTCATGTATACAGTAAAAATGAATGTAACTTACAGTGATATGGTTTATATACAGTTCCGTGTTTGTCTTACAGTAACACAGTAAGGAGCGTCTGTTCTTGGTTTGTTTCATTTTTAATGTTATATTACCCTGTACTACAATGAATCATTGCTGTATTGTAATTGATATCACATCTGAAAGCACTTCTGTACTAATAAATGTAGGTTTCTTGTTCTGGTTGGAATAATAATTACTGAAAAGAGTTATTTAACTTATTTTACGTAATTTTCTATCCTTTCATTATCCTGACGAACTGAAGTTAATTGTGGCCACTGTGACTGCATTAGTGGAACCTAGTGTGGATTTGTGTAATACAGTTAACTTATTTTCATTTTTAATAGCAATTTCTTGTATCTGTCATTTATCATAACCTCACTTTGAAGTTTGATGCTTTCATTAGGTCATGTGGTCTACACTAATCTTCCTAAATATACTTTTTAAATGCAACCACACAAGCCAAAGCAATCCAGTAACTTTGGCTGGGCATAAAATCAGTTTGTTTCAAGAAAGGAGGAATTACGTCAGAATAAGATGGAAAAAGAATTTCCTAGATGCAGTCTTCGCTAGCAATTCAATGCTGGATTCGCGGATATTATTTAACTCAGATAATTGTTTTCTCAGTTATGATGAATTTGTAACTAATCCTCACGAAATATTACTACAATTCAATAAAATAAAGATTTCATTACCTTCTTGTTGTAAGATAAAGTCAAATATCAATAGAAGTCAGTTACACAGTTTATTTTTTTTAAATTTTGATTTCCAAATTGATAATCTGTAACTCATGTAATGAACATATTATCGCAACATGTCAACTGAAATCATAGGTAGCCAATTCCAACTGTGTAAGGGGGCTGTACAACACAGATAAAAGTGAGAACTGTGCTTGTTAATAAAGACAATATTACTGTCACAGAAACAATATCATGTAAGTGTGTGCTTGTCAGTTTCTATTTTTCAATCAGTAGGTATCCTTGATTTTCAAGGCGCACCTGCTGCTACCACAAGAGAGGTGAATTTTTAATTCTTTGCAAAGACATTAAAGCTGAAATAATACTATGGAAATCAAACGTGAAAAAATATGTTATATTCCTCTTATTCATCAACGGATTAAGTACTGTGTGACTGGAGCAAAATGCTTATTGGAAACAATAGAGGGTAAATGCAAAACCACACGCAGCCACAGTACAATTTTGTCGCTTATTAAGTATCTCTTCATGTTTGGTAGTAGTTCTTAACGCGTAGGTTAACTGTCAGGTGTTGAAAACATTGCACTCCCTAAAATTAAGAATCATTTGAGAACAAGAGGAGGTTATAATTGCGGGCTAGATCTATTTGGAAAGAGACTTAGTCAGGTGCAGTTTTGCACACGAGAAAGAAGTGTGTTTCATGCAATTTTCATGAGAGTAGTCACTATTTACTGTGTTGTCATGTGGAAATGACTGCAACACAAAGGAACTAACACTTTGTTACTAAATGAACAAGCATGAACTGATAGGTTCAGTAAATTTTGGTAAATGCAATACTTGTCACAATTTCATCCAAACCTTCAAATGAATGCAAGGTGCAGTTGTTCACCAACTGTTGCGTTATAAGATCAGTGACATACAAATGGGTAAGGGACACTTATGTACTGTGATAAAACATTTTATTTAAAACAGTGTACTGCTGTCTAAACACAAAGTAAGCTGATGATGAATTTCATGTGGTCCTTGTAGGACTGCACATTTAGTGACTAACATAAGTTCCTGCCGAAGAAGTAGCTGTTTACATTTATAGTAATGTTTTACAAGACTTTTTCATTAAATTTCATGAGCCTGTTAATATAGTATGTACATAAAAAGCTGCACTAAAGCTCAAGTGTAGTTCTGCAAGTTGGCACATGAAAAACTGGCCCCGAGTACTAGACTGCTCATTGCCACCTGTCAGTTGTCATCTACTGTTTAGAAGCTATTATGACTGTTTTGTATTGTCAAGATGAAAGCCTCAGCAACTTTGTTAAGACGTATGTAGTAAATATATATATTAGCAAGGTGTATCCTCTTCAAGAGAGAATTGTGGTAGTGTAGGCATACGTGTCTACCGGTTCATTTAAGGAAACATGTTAGTTGGTTGGATTAAGGGACCAAACTATTATGTCACCAGTCCCTTCTTTCTTGAACAGACAGATCTACATGACTGGACATCAGAGATGGCCTACCAATGCAAATCCAGGGGAAGAAAACCCAAAGGTCAACAAAGCCTACTTAAAGGACAGAAAAGAAGAGAGGAAGACATAGGAAGAACGGCAGGGGAGGTGCTCCATCTGGGGAGCATCCAGAAGCCTCCGAAAGCAGAGTGTAGTGAGAGAACATACATCCTCCACCCCCTGCCACTTACCAGAGGTACCCCACTCAGAAATTGACAAGGAAAGATTAGCAACGTGGACAGGGCAAGAGAAGCACAGATAGACAAAGTAGAACAGACCATGCGAGAGGGGGGAAGAAGAGTAAAAGAGCAGGTACAGTGGGGGCTGGGATGGATCACTGAGCCCAGACAGCCGCAGCCCAGTCTGGGCAGAGGAGGCAACAGAAGGCTCTGCCAATCCCTCAATGGGTCAATTAGGTTCAGTGGTTCTCTCTTAAAGAGAGTGCTAAAAGCCTCCTTCATGAATAAAATGTAAAACTAAGTAAAACATAAAACTAAGACGGCCACAGAGCATCATCTCTTAACACTAGGGGAAGCGAGCCAGGGATATTTAAGAGCCCACTGCAGATTGAGTACGTTGTGACAGTTAAGCAAAATGGGGACCCCTGTTCAATGGGAACCTCGATGACAGTGGGGTTGGTGCTGGTGATTGAGGAAATGACCATGAATCAGATGAGTATGACCAATGCATAACTGTAGAGCCTTCATGAGAGGCCTGCATGGAGGACCTCTACAGATTCGTAGTCTCCTTTATCACACAGTTTGTTTGGTGAAGTCAGAGGGAGCCATTCTGTATTCCAGATCCCAAAACTTGATGGCGTAATACCGATCAGAGATCTGCTTCAAGAATATCAATCTCAAAATTTGGTTCACTGGTAGCCAGTTTGGCCAAGCTATCAGTGATTTCATTCCCCGGGATGCCAATGTGGCTTGGGATCCAGACGTAGGTTACTGAGTGTCCACATTGTTCAAAGCCATAAATAATATTGTGAATAGCCATGTCCACAGGATGGCGAGGATAACACCGATTGAGAGCTTGCAAACCGCTCAAGGTGGGTGTCTCTGCAGATGCAAAAGGAGTTATCAGTGCCGAAAGGATATGCTCAAGAGCATCTTTTGTCTCTGCAGTGAAAACACTACAGCCATCTGCCAAGGAGTGTGGTACAGTACAACACGTGAGTATAAGCCAAGCCTATATGACCTGCAACCGTCAACCCATCAGTATAGACTGCTTCTGAAACCCAGGATGCGCCAAGGATGGGGAAAAATTGGTGGTAGAGGGTAGCGGGATGAACCGAGTCTTTCAGACCTCGTGCTAGGTCAAGATGAATCTGTGGCTGAGGCACGCACCAAGGAGGTGTACGTGAGTGCGTCTGCAGGACACGTGATAGAGGAAACAACTGGAGTTGAGAGAGGAGGGACCAACACAGATTGCGACGCTAATCCCTGATCTCAGTTGCCGCTGCAAGAGATAGACGTCCGTGTTTGAAAAGAAGAGACAGTAATTCGGATGCTCAGGGGAGCTGTGAATGTGTGTAGCGTAATTGACAAGCTGCTGTTGGTGCCTGATCCACAATGGAGGGACCCTGGCCTCCATGAGTAAGCTGTTCACAGGGCTAGTTCGAAAAATTCCTCCCACAAGTTGAATACCACAGTAGTGTATTGGATCCAGTATCTGAAATGCTGGGAGCGATGCCAAATGTATGCTAGACTAAAATAATCATGACGGGATTGTATCTGGGCTTTGTAAAGTTTCAGAAGGGTAGCATGGTCCACACCCCAGCTAGTGTTACTCAGGCAGTGAAATGTCTTAAGATGCAGTCAACAGTTTGGCTGAAGCTGGTAAAGATGGGGGATCCATGTCAACCAAGTATCGAAGACCAGTCCTAAGAAGCAATAAGTGTCCACCACATTGAGTAGTAAGTCATCGAGGTAAAGTTTTGGTCATGGATGGATGGTAAAACAGTGACAGAAGTGCATGACGCAAGTCTTGGCAGCTGAAAACCAAAAACCCGTGGGTGAGAGGCCATGCTTGCGCCTTTTGTATGGCACCTTGCAGTCGACGCTTACGACATCCACACTAGAGGACCAACAGTAGAGGCAAAAGTGGTTAACATACAAGGAGGGTAATACCGAGAAGCCCACAGCTGCTGCTTGACGATTGATGGCCACTAAAAAGAGAGGGACATTCAGTATATAGCTCTGCAAGACCCCATTCTCTTGGATATGGGGAGAACTGGGGGAGGTACCAACTTGAACCTGGACAATATGATGAGACAATAAGTTCTGAAAAAAGCTGGGAGTGGACCCCGGAGCCCCACCCGCATGGTTGTGTTGCCACGTGGTGTCATAAGCCTTTTGCAGGTCGAAGAAGATGGCTATAAAGTGTTGATGTTGGGCAAAAGCTGTCCAGATGGCAGACTCGGGATATACCAGATTATCAGTAGTGGAACATTCTTGACGAAAACCACCCTGAGACAGAGCCAGAAAACCCCAAGGATCAAGGAGCCAACACAGTCAATAGCTCACCATGCATTCAAGTAACTTACAGAGAACACTGGTGAGACTAACTGGGCAGTAGCTATCCATCTCTAGAGGGCACTTACCCAGTTTCAGTACTGGGACAACGATGCTTTCTCGCCATTGTGGTGGGAACTTGCCCAAGCTTAAAGGTGGCAAGGTGGCAAGGATATGATGCTGATAATCCACTGAAATGTGCCTGAGCATTTGGTTGTGGATGTGGTCTAGCCCTGGGGCTGTATCAGGGCAGGCGGCTAGGACACTGATGAATCCCGATTCACTGAATGGAGCATTATATGGCTCTAGGTGGCGTGTAGTAAAAGATAATTGCTTTCGCTCCACCTGCTGATTTAGGACATGAAAAGCAGGTTGATGATCTTCTAACACAGAGCATAATGCAGAGCAAAATGTTTGGCGACAGCTTCTGGGTAGTGTAGACAGTGCCATTCAAGGTAATACCAGGTACAATAGCAGGTGTCTGGTACCTGTAGAGACAACTGATCTTTGTCCAAATCTGTGAAGGGGTGGTACTTGGTCCAATGTTTGAAACATACCAATCTCGGCATTCTTACTCCTATTGTTTTATTAAGTGGTGGACCCAGGTAGGGAGCTGCTTAAAGGCAATGAGGTGCTCCATCTATGGGTGCTGTTTATGGCATTGGAGAGCATGCCTATGATCTGTAATGGCCCCTACGATTTCTGATGACCACCAAGGTACTGTCTTTCCTCAAAGCAGTCCCAAGGAAAAGAAGACTACTAAATCAGCTGCCGAAAAAATGGCTGTAGTTGTATTCTGGACTGCCTCATTGATATCTGAATGCGGCGGGGAGCTGAGGGCAACAGCAGAGGTCAAAGTACCCCAGTCAACACTGTTGAGAGCCCATCTGGGCAGGTGTTCAGGGGAAGTGACACTGAAGGAGGGACAGGAAGATCGGGAGATGGTCACTATCACACAGGTCATTGTGGATCCTCCAGTGGAGGAATGAGAGAAGACAAGGGCTGCAAATGGAAAGGTCAATAGCTGAGATTGTCCCATGCGCCACACTGAAGTGTGTGGGAGTACCAGTATTCAAGAAGTAATGGTCAAGTTGTGCCAGTAAATTTTTGAGGTGTTTATCGTAGCCATTGACCATGGTTCCACCCCACAATGGGTTATAGGTGTCGAAATCATCCAAGCTTAGAAAAGGTGGGGGGAGCTAAGAAACCAATGCAAACACGTTCTAGGACACTCCACCATTGGGAAGAAGGTAAACACTGAAGATGGCAATATCCTGAAGTGCACTTATCCGAACAGCCAAAGCCTCCAATGGCATGTTAAGAGGCATAAGTTTGCTATATACTGTGTCCAGGCAAACTCCGCCCAACACTATGTCATAGGTAGCACAATTCTTATTATATCCCCGGAATTCACTAAGGGGCTGGAGTCCATGATGCTGGAAATCAAGTCTCCTGAAAAGCAATGCAGAGGGCAGGGGAAGTGCTGAAAGGGTGATGTAGTTCATCCATGTGATGGAAAAAATCACTATAATGCCACTGGAAAATAATGTACTGTGAAGGGAACAAGGAGGCCGGTTATGCCCTAGGGTCACCTTCTGCCACTGGATGAGGGGTTATGGCATCAACACACATAGGTTTTGGGTTCAGTTGTGTGGTGCGATCTGGGGCCTCAGGGACTGCCAGAATCTCCACCTTGGCTTCAGGAGGGGAACAAGCACAATCTCGTGGCCTGGGGGGCTACTGGAATCTTCGCAATCATCATCATTAATTGAAACTGATACAGAGAAGCCCATGCAATCATCCAAATCCTCTAAGGAAAGGAATGATGATGAAGAAGAAGAAGAAGAAGAAGAAGATTCCAGTAGCAGCCTGTGGCTCCCTCAGTCACTGGCTGGTGTCCAGTTGTAAACCGGCAGAAACCTTGAAAGGAAATGTCCAAAGGAACCCCTTCCTGGTGATAGAAGCCAGAGGAAGGTGATTTGTCTCTGGCTGGGAGGTGGGTATCAGTATCACCAGTGGGTGAGAAGCCAACAATCTCAAATTGGGTGTGGGGGAGGAAGCAGCAAGAGGAGAGCCTCAAACCACAGGGGATCAGACATTGTTGAGCGGCCCTGAGGGCCCATCGCAGGAGCTGTAACAGGCAGAAGTGGGTGATGTCATCCTAGCTGTAGCATATGACACTGTTATCCATGCTGGGTGCAACCGTTCGTACTTGTTCTTGGTCTCTCGATAAGTTAGTTTGTCGAGATTCTTATATACTTGTAATTTCTTTTCTCTCTGGAAAATGGTGCAAACTGGCCCAGGGAGAATGGTGCTTGCCACATATGATACAGGTTGCAACATGAAGACGTATGTCGAAATTTCAAACACTTGAAGCACCGCATGGCAGGTAGGGGGGAGGGGGGGGGGGGGGCACATACAATTTCACATCGCATAAGTATACCATCACTCTGACCTTTTCAGGCCCTCAAAGGCCAAGATGAAAGCACCGGTAGCAGCCCCCTACTGTCCTTTGGCCCCCTATATACTTTGTACATGACAGACAAAATGCACATCTCTTTGCTCCAAGTTGGTGCATAACTCCTCATCAGATTACAAGAGCGAAAAATGATGGCCAAAACAATCTTTGGACTATTATGGGTACTGAAAGTCACCAATATGTCACCCAGCTTGTTACAAGTGAGCAGCACTTGTGACAGGGCTGCGGATGCTGGTTTGATTAAAACTGACCCACTTTTCACTTTAGATATGGTTGCCACTTCCCTCAACTTGTCTTCTATGTTCTCCACAAAGAATAAGGGCCTGGGACCAAGAAGGAATCCCCATCAGTTCTAACGCAAACCAAGTACTGGGGGCACTATTTCTCTGCTTGCCACTTAGCCCTATGTTCCTCCATGGCGTAGCTAAGAAAGGGAATATTTAGGTTTGTATCTCTCCACATTAAATGAGGACTTCCCTTCCATAGATAATGCTCAGACCGTATGGCTGCCAGTGGGATGTAACTTCTTCCACTTCTTTTGCGGCTCAGCCACCATAGTGTCATCCACTCCAAACAGGGCCTCTCCCCACGGGCGCCACACAGCCTCAGCAACTACCTGGCCAGTAATCGATTGCTTGGAGTCCCCATGCCCCAGTCACAGCTGGCACATACTCCTTGGCATACATGGGAGTTTTCAGCTCCCGGCACCAACAGTGCAATCCCTGCATGGTCACCGGCTACCATGCCAAGAGGAGAATATTTTGCCACAGGGTTATTACGCAAAATTTCATTATCTGCTGTATTATTCCACTAACTAAAGAATTTTCCGATAAGAGACTCTAATTCTTAAGGGCCATAATTCTTACGGGCCATCGGCAGCTGGCGTAACGAGAAATGCTATGCATTTTGGAACAGCGTAAGTAAAGATATTACATGTTTATTTTGCACTGATGATGAGCCTTTTTGTAAGCTACTGTCCTCATTTTCCTCAGTCATAAACTTAACAAACCATTGTCACAGAATCCTCTCACAACTGTGTCTGCACAACATGTTAGTGAGGTGACACTTTGTAAACTCCGCTGTTTTTTAGCAAAAGAAGAAAATTCTAACATGACAGCATAAATTCACCATTCATGACACCTCTCTGAAAGTGCAAATGGTTAACAATCCTGGCAAAAATAAATCATTGTGTTCTCAGCGGATTTCTTTTTATATGCTAACCAAAGCAGAGGTGACAGATCTTTTTGAATGGTCACCAAACAAGTGTGGGCTTGGATGGGCTCCACTTAATATTTACAGGAAATGTGAGCGTAGGCTTCAGTTTAGAATGGTACTTCCCCTCCAGCACTCGACAATTCCCCTACAGTGTCTGCCCATAACCCCCACCACTATCGCTCACCCTTCATGTGCCAGGCCAACTGCACATCTACAACCACAGTAATCTGTGCAAACATTACAGGGATAACGAAGGTTTACAGGGACATTGACAGTCATTATTTTTGTTTAGAAGATATTTCATTAACTTTCTTCTGAAGCTACAGATGTGATTCAGTTCTCTAGTGTAATGCAGGAGGTTAATATAAAGTGGGTTCCTGTTACTGAAAAAGGACTTCAAAGAAGGGGCTTAACAATAGAACAGGGCATAAAGGATTTTGTTCCACTGAGAACAGGTGTTTCTGCCATGCTGTTCAAACACGAGTGTTAAGGTGGAGGAGAGATATGAGAGACAGTAAGACAAAGACAGAGGGTATGGAAATCTCTCCACTTCTCTGCTTGCAGCCAGGATAACTGTGCTTATGTTGGTGAAATATGATCGAAGAGTCGAACATCACAGACATAACAAACATAGTCATTCATACCCAGTTTGAGATACCATGAACTCTCCTGAAATCTTGCAGGATAACATCGCTGTAATCAGTAAATGGTAGTGTAAGCATTTGCACAAGTTTCTTTTTAAGGTCCAGAGGGAGAGCTTTTTATACTTTAGTAGGGTATGGAGAGATGCTGATGCTTTGAGATTCTTAATAGCCATTTTGAGATTTACTGGTTTTGAACTTACGTAGATGCAACTGGAAATCATCAGCATAAATGTGGTGTCTGCAGCAGTGCAAAACTAATGACATGTCATTGACACACAGTGAAAAGAGAAAAGGATCTAATACTGAACCCTGGGGGACAACTGATACTACCTGCCTCCATTGTAGCTTAACCCGAATCATCCCAGCGTTGCCATATGGTAATGCAGCGCAAGCGTTGTCATTTCCGCAACTCAGCACTACACGCTTCTTGCAGCACAGATAATCGCATCGGAATTTCATTGTTGGAAACTCTAGCAGGTGTCTGGTACAAGCTTGGGTCAGTTGTTGCTTTGCCATCAGTGAGATAAGACTTGGAAAGTCAGCATGATGTCGGAGAAAGATGATCCCTCATATACGACAATGTAAAAGTTACTTTTGAATTACTTACTTATTCAATGCAGTAATGATACCTACTGGAGATTCTTGTTGAAATATGTATCTTTATTTCAGTATTGTCATTTTCCAAAAAAATTGTATTTTAAAAATAGTTTTATGGTATATTGTATTTTTGTTGCCATATGGCAATGCTAGGTCATACAGCACTTTTCCCTATTGCTGACATTTTTGGTATGCTATTACGTGTTTTATGGTGTTTCGAATAGTTTTATTTAGAACTGAAGCTTGATTACAATAGATGGATAACTTTCTCTCTGTTTTCACATTATTTTAGGCCCATTTAACTGAAAGAAGCCCTTGATTACTTAGAGAAAATTATGGGTGAAGATGACGAGCCAACAGCATTGTATTTACAACCCCCCGAAACCGAAGATGGAGCTGTTAGCGGAGGTGATGACAAGGAAGATGAAGAAGGTGGGTTACCAGATAACGTGTGCCGTGGACAGTTAAAAGATAACTGTGAAATAATTATGAAAAATGGCAGCTGTATTGAGACTATTGAACAAATAAAATCACGACAAAATGTGGAAGCAGAAACTGGAATAGATGACAAAATTTTGGAAAGTTTTAGAATGTTTTCAACAATCTGTGAGTACTAATAATGAAGATATTATGAACAATCAATCTTGCAAGCCTTCAGTGGAGTTACAACATGTTCAGTCAACAAGGTCTACGTGTATAATTCCACCATTCAACAAGAACGCAGATTTCAAATGGGTAGAAGACAAATCTGAACCAATTACTGCTGTATATCCTCCTGCTAATTACCAGGATTGTTTGGGAATGCCACCCAATGAACAATTTGAGAAATTTTTCCATGATGCTATATTACAAAATATTTGTGATGAGTCAGAAAAGTATGCTATATTTCTTGAGAAGCCTAATCCAAACAATACCTTGGAAGAGTTGAAAGTCTTTATTGGCATTTTACTTGTAACTGACTACAACTATCACCCATGTGTACGATCATTTTGGGGCAATGATGGTGATCTGAAGAATGAAATGGTCTCAAACGCTATGCAAAGAAACAGCTTTCAACAGATACTGCAGTTTCTTCACTTCGAGGGCAGTCGGAAAAAAAGGAAGTGAGGGGGATAAAATGTGGAAATTATATCCCATTACAGACCATCTGAAAGCAAATATGCTACACATTTCCATCCCGAGCAGAATCTTTAGTACGACGATGTACGATGGCATACTTCGGACGTCATGGCTGTAAGCAGTTTATAAAGAGAAAACCACTGCGATTTGAATACAAGGTTTGGCCTTTATGCACACAAGCAGGTTACCTAATAAATTTCAAAATATACCACAGTTAAAATCCATGAACGATTCAAGAGTATGACTTGTGACTACGATTGATGAGTTTGAAACAGATGTCCAGCAGCTCCGGTTCTCATTTTATTTCGATAATTTATTTACTGGACTTCCATTGTTAGCAGAACTGAAATCTCTTGGGTTCTATGGAACAGGAAATATCTGTGCAAACAGAATTCCGAAAAACTGCCCACTTGAAATCAAAACAATTCTAAAGAAAAGGTCAAGAGGATATGTTACTTCTATCAAAATGGAGGATACTGGTATAATTGTCACCAAATGGTTACATAATGCTCTTGTAAATGGTGCACCAAAATCATATGGAAAGAATCCCATTTCATTGGTGCAGTGTTATTCCAGAGAACACAAAAAGAAAATCAGTGTTAGAAAACAACAGATCACTGGGAGGCATGGACCAAAATGGACCTGATGTAAACCTTTATTGAACCGGGAATCGTGGTAAAAAATAGTGGAATTGCATCATGGTTGGTTGATGTGGGTGTGCATAATAGAATTGCCCATCCTACCATATCTCACTTAGAATTTCGCCACCACATTGCCATCTACTACTGCAATCACTATGGAGAAAATCCAAAGGCCCAGGACGCAGGCGTGCATTACAAGATACAACTTATGAAAATCTATGTTATGATGAACTTAACCATTGTCCAGTTTCAACTGAGAAGAAAAGGAGATGTGCTGGTGAAAACTGCTCCACAATCAGTCGAACTGCATGCTCAAAGTGTGAAACTGTACTATGCATAAAATGTTTTCAAAATTACCATTTCAAAATTTAAAAAAGGTACTAAACACATGTACAATATTACTGTATGTTCATATTTCATGCAAATAATGAAATTTCTCATGTCTTTATGCAATAAAAGCTAGTACGGATTGAAAAATTCTTGGAGTATTATTTTCCTCTGTATGACCCAGCATTGCCATATGGCAAAGCATTGTTAGGAGAAAGCGAGAAGTGTGAAAAGAAAAGTATTGATAGTTTTTAGTTACAGGCATCTCTCTAGTTATGGTTATGAACATTTTTCGTACTTTTTGAAAAAAATAATTCGGGACATAATGGTTTAATGGTGCCGCGCATGATACATCACTGGTGAGACATCAGATATGAGCAAAACAATTGCACTGCAATGGCCGAGAAATTTAGCCTGCTAAATTTAGCAAGTAAAATGTTGGAAGTCAACAGTGTCATAGGCTTTCCTGAAGTCTAAAATGTACATAATACTCGCCTCTGGTGTACCCGTGGCAAATTAAAACAAAACACATCAAGTCTCTGTTGCACATGCCTCCTTCTACAAGCTAAAAATTGCATGCAGAATGTATTAAACATGTTTTGCAAACCTCCACATCGTGCTCAACTCCAGGTTGTGAATAATTGTAGTGAAACTTGAAATCTGTAGAGTGGCCATAGTAGATACAGTCAACAAACCAATAGGTAAGTGTGTGTCTGTTATTACTCAATACATAATCTCTGTCTGGAGCAGAAAGCTCAACAGTGTGTTCAACTTCTTGTGAACTAGACACAACAGAACTGATGTCTGCATTCCCTGGCTGTGACATGTTCATCTTGCCATTCAGTAGCTCTGGAAACAAGAACAACATGAAGTTAAATCTCTGCATCTCAAAGTATCTGAACTAAGATCTAAATCAAATGCCACAAATCAACAATATGAATTACATTATGCACAGATAAAAATCAGCTGTAAATGCCCAGATTTGGAGAAAAGAAAGTGTAATGTCCGGACATACAGAAACAGGTTTAATACAGTGTGTTTCAAAACGAATATACAGGTTTAGGGCTTTGTAGCATTTATTATGTTCACCTTACAAATATAAATAACGCTTCAAATGAAAGAGCAACTCAAACAGTTTTGTTTGTGTACCTGTACGCAAAGGGAAGAAACTGTAACAACCAAAAGTGACTAAAGAACATGCTGAACAAGTGAGAGCCTTTCATGGATCGCTAGTCACGATTTAGCATTTCCAGTGATTGTATATTTCAACTATTACGAAAAGGATAAAGTGCTACTCACAATAAAGATGACTTGTGGGAGTTGCAGATATGTGCAATGAAAAGACTGTTCCACACTGAACTTACAGCCAAAGCCTTCTTCCGAGAAGTCTGGCTACAGCGGACAGAGATAGTAATTGTGCGCTTTTTGTGTACTTGTGTGTGTGTGGAGGGGGGGGGGGGGGGGATGCTTGTGTAAATATGTATGTGTTTTTCTTTCTTTTCTGAAGACAGTGTTGGCTGAAAGCTCAGACTGTAACAGTCTTTTCATTGTGCCTCTCTGCAACTCAATGTGCATCTTTACAGTGTACAGAAATCTATCCTTTTCACCATTGTTGATATTCCAACCTGGATTTTGCATTAAATAATATGTTTCAGCAATACTTTGTTACATACTTCTTCCCTGCTCATTCCTTTACTCCCTTGAAGCTGGAAATTTCTCTCACATTACTGTTTACAATAGTTAGTGAAGCCTGATTATCTTTTCAGTTTTTAAATATGATTAATTCAGTAATGACTGGATATTCTGTACAATATTATTTCATTTGCAGGACACAAAATGTGCTAAAAAGGCTCAAACATTATGTCAGTTCTGAGGCTGTTAGTATCAACACCAAGTGGAGGGGGGGGGGGGGGGCAGAGGTGCAGCCATGAGAATTATTTAGTTGCTTAAACAGAAACTTTACAGATTCTTCACACTTTATATAGTTTTATATTTATAGTTCATGTAATTATATTGTCATGCTGCTTAAACTTTCCTGATGTAAGAAATGTTACTGAGGGTCCTAAGCACTGTCTGGGTCAGGTGATCTCATCAAAACTCTGCTGCTCTTTGATAAAGCACTTTAGAGTCATCTTCAGGCTTCACGGTGAGTGTTTTGCAACATTCATATAGGGGATTATGGTAACTGTCATACTGTGACAAGTCCATATGCACATAGCAATGGTCATTCACTCTGGGATCCTCATTATGACACACATTGTTGAACTGTGATGAAACTGAACTATCACATGGCCAGCAAATCCAAAGCAGCAAATACTCACTTCTTAGTTTTTAATTCCGTCCTCTGTAACCAATGTGATCCTGCTCATGTTGTATCCTATGCCTTGCTGAAATAATACACACACTATCATTACATTTTCACTTTCAAATACATGGAGGGCCTCTTTGCTGACACAGACTCAAAAACAGTAGTAAGGGTTTTTCCTGGCTGTATTCAGACAGTGCTTGGTAGCTACCTATTTTTCTACTTGCCCTAACTATGAACAGTGTTGGTGTGCTTCTCAGATGAGCAATGTAATATCTCTACCAGATGCACATCCACGAAGATCTCGCTAAGTTAAGTGATTAATATTTAAATAAGAGCTAATTTAGTTAACATTACATTTTAGACTAGTGCATTTACTTATTCGCTAGGCTATCCAATGAAGGTTTTGCTTTTCTGAGCTTATTTAGATTGAAAAGAAAGTATTTCATAAAGGCCAGTAGTTGATAGGTTTGCTTACATTTTAGGCATAAAATTCACGCGAGTGTAGATTTTTATTTCTTTGACTAGACTTAGTGGTTCAAAGTTAAATTAATTCGGGTCTGTCATATAGTGTTTCAAAAGTAAGTTTAAAGGTTTGTTTACATTAGCGTTTAGTTACGTATTAGCACAGGTTACGAAACTTCAGTGCTCTTTTGCCAAGTTATTCTCTGCTTTTGTGTAAATTTTTCTATCAAACCATGAGTGACAAATGTGGTGGTTACTGTAGAAATCTGATGGACGGGGTCTTCTGTGAAGACCGTAGGTTATCGTCACTGGGTTGAATGTAGTGGTGAAGAAGCAGGGCTAGATAATGAGGCTCTTCCATGACAATGCAGGTTATGTGGAAAGGACAGAAAACTCGCTGAATGGGAGGCAAAAATTTGTGCCCTTAAGGCTGAATTGGAAAACATGAATTTGGAATTATGAAGGCTCAGGCAGGAAAACGAGATGGGGTGCTGGGAAAAAGTAGCAAGCAATTGGAAAATAAGGGCACTGTTGAAAAAACTTTCGAATTTCAGTTAGGAAATCAGTTTGTCTTGCTATCTGAAGTAGTGGAGGAAGGGCCTCATCCAGATTTAGCTGAATGTAGGCTGAAGCAAAATATTAGCTTAAAGAAAAAAGAGAGATCAGGATCAGATCAGAACAGGAAAAGAAGAATTCTACTTTTAGGTAACAGTCATTGGAGAGGTGTAGGCAGCAGATTCAGAAGAAATTAGGTGCAGGGTACCAGGTCACAAGTTTTGTGAAACCAAGTGCTAGCCTTAGGCAGGTGAAAGAAAACTTAGATCAGATTTGCAGGGACTTTGAGAAGGAAGATCAGGTAATTATAGTTGGGTGAGCAGGAAACAGCCTGGCTATGAATCCAAGATATGGTATTACAAGTGACCTGGATAAAATAGGAGCAGAAACTAGGCACACAAATGTGGGGTTTGTGGAGGTTTTTCAGTGCCACAATCGATAACTGTGTAAACACTGCTCTAAGGCATGTTAACACTGAACTGAACAGGATGCTCCAGACAACAGCAAAATCTCACATAAGTGTTGTTCCAGTTGATGCTATTGGTAGGTAGGGATACACTACACATGGCCTGCATCTAAATAGGAAAGGGATAGCTAAGTTTGCTTCTCTATTAGCAGATGCCGTACAGGGTGCCACAGTCACACAAGAGATTATCCCTGTGGTTAATGGGACCAGGTAGACAGGCTTTTTAGGTTAAAGCCAAAGTCCAGACAGATAACAATCAAGAAAAATAGAATAAATGAAGCTTCACGTACAGTAAATAGGGATATAAAGCTATGGGTAGTATCATTTTACGTCATCAAAATATCAGGGTAACAAAAAGTAAAGTAGATGAGCTGTTAGTATGTTTTGATAATCTCAAAAATAAGAAGGATACTGACATACTTTGTCTGTCTGAACACCATGTAACTGTGTAGATAAGCATCTGTATAAATGGGTATAATTTAACGTCTTACATTTGCAGATCTAGCATGAATAAAGGAGCAGTTGCCATTTACACAGAAGAAGGGTGTAACTACCAAACCACAGAAGTAAGCAAATTTTGTGTAGATCAGCACTTTGAAGTTTGTGCATGTTAACTACAGCTACATAATGTAGTGTTGATATTAGCAACAGTATACAGGTCCACAATAGAAGATTGGGAGCCGTACATAAAATAGTTTGACTGCCTATTATGGTGTCTGTGAGACAAAAAGAAGAAGTTATTAATCTATGGTGATTTCGGTGTAAATGTTCTAAGCAATTCTGATAGGTAAAGTGAACTAGAAGAGTTGTTAATGACATGTAACTTACAATCAAAGATCAATTTTCCTACACATACAGCTCAAGATGGTAGCACATTAGCACTCTAATAGATAATGAATTTGTACAGCAAGACGATTTAAAACTAACACATACTTTCCTTGTGATAAATGGATTATCAGATCACGATGCACAGCTGATTAACTTACAAAATTGTTGGGGATATGTGAACAAACATTTTCCAGCGTGCATAGTGGCGCACAAGATATGATGTGCAGAGTGCATTAGACTCTGTAGAACACACATGTTCCGTGATTGTTGATGGGCAACGTAACATATTTGCGTAGCCAAATGTATTAATATGTGTAGTGTGAATCAAGCTAAAGTTTATTTTGTCCCTTAAATAGTTGTTACTTGTCATTTAGCTGCGTTAATCTGCATAAACTAAGACAGGTTATGGGCCCAGCTACTGGATTAAAGCTAAATAATAAGCTTTAAGGTGACGTGTATTTGCACAAAAAGTGCACGGAAATTCATATAAAGTTGGATTGTGTACGCTATATGAAGAAGAAAAATAACTGTTAAATGAGTACAACATAGATACCGCAAATAGAGTGGCTTGTAGGGGGCAAAAATTACGCGACTTGGAAATTTGCCATTGATGCGTATTTGCACTTGGACGACTTACGGGACATCGTAAACGGTAAACTGGAACATACGGAATCACGTTTTGCTACTATGGATTGGAAGGCGAAATCAAAACTAATCCTTTTGATTGATCCAGTGAATTTGTTCACATAGAAAAGGCTACGTCAGCAAAAGAGGTATGGGACATACTGAAAAACTCATCTGAAGATGGTGGTTTAACCAGAAAAGTAGGATTACCTCATGAGCTGATAACCACAAGATTGAACAAGTGTGGAAGTGTGGATGAATATGTGAATAAAATAATTTCAATCTCCAATCGTCTGAGGAATATTGGTTTTGAAATTGCACATGAATGGATTGGAACTTTATTGTTAGCTAGACTACCAGAGAAATATTCGACAATGATTATGGGTTTGGAAAGTTTGGGAATACCCATTACAGTGGATAGTGTTAAAGATTATACAGGACATGAAGAATGAACCAGATTCTAATGCTTCAGAAAAAGAAACAGCATCGGCTTTATACCCTTAGTACAAGAAAAAGCCAATAATGTGTTTCAGATGCCAGAAAATTGGACATTTTGCTTCACAGTGTAATGAAAAATTAAGTATAAAAGAAAAGAAGCATGCCAATTCTTAGTAGTCTTGAGAGAGAGACTACCCATAAAGGTAAGGCATTTTCTGTCTTTTACTCTTTTAATGAAGCAAGTGACGATCATGCAGAATGGTTCCTGGATTCAGGAGCATCTGTGCACATTACCAAAGCTCCATCAGGTTTGTATGATGTTCAGTCAAGGACTGACATTGGTATTCCACAGCTGACAGATCTAAGTTAAAGTGTGAACTTGCAGGAAAAGTGGGTCTTATTTTCTTGTGAATGGGGAAAAGGAAATTGTTATTGCTCATGATGTACATTATGTAAAGAATATTGCAACTAATTTGCTGTCAGTAAGCAAATATTAAAGAAGGGTAATAAAGTTATCTTAGCTATAGAGGGAGCCAAAGTGATAAGACTCTTGTGGTGATACTGTAGCTACTGGAAGTAATGTAAGAGGTATTTACTAAGTGAATACAGTTCAAAATACTGCTGAAACATGAAATCACTCTGTTTATGCTGCAAAAGGTCTCTTGTGGCATAGGAGACTTGGCCATTTGAATAGGAAAAGTACGACTTTACTGGAGAATGTGGCAACTGGGATGGAAAATTAAAGAATGAATAATGTCCAATATGAGGTGTGTTTGCAAGGGAAGCAGGCTCGATTGCCATTTAAATCGAATCAGAGCATATCCACCAAAGTCTTGCAACTCATACACTCAGATCTCTGTGGACCTATGGAGAATAAATCCTAAAGAGGAAGCTTCTGTTTCCTGACATTCATAGATGATTTTTCTAGCTACATGTATGTTTATTTTACAAATAGCTAGAATCAAGTGAATGATGATGTGTTGTTTATTGCAAAATAGTCGAAAGACGGACTGGGAAGAAAATTAAAATTATTAGATCAAACAATGGTTCAGCTTATGTAAACAGTCAGTTTAAGGAACAGTTGAATGGAATAGGTATTAGGCATCAGACTAACATTCGCTACAGTCCTCCTCAGAATGGAGTTGCAGAACAAGCCAACAGAACTATTGTAGAAAAGGCAAGAAGTATCTTAAGCGACGATGAGCTACCTAAGTGCTTTTGGGCAGAGGCTGTGTCAACAGCATTGTATTTAATTAACAGACCATCTACCAAAGCTGTGAGACACAAGACACCTTATGAAGTATGGACTGGGAAGAAACCGGATTGAAAGCAATTAAAAGTCTTTGGATGTGATGCCATGGTTCAGATTCCAAAACCATTAAGAGGAAAATGGGATGCAAAATCTCAAAAATATATTTTTGTTGGCTACTGTGAGGATTCAAAAGGCTACAGATTTTATAATCCTGTGAATAAGAAGATAATAAGTAGTAGAGACGTAGAATTTTTAGAGGATTGTAGACCAAAAATAAGTATTGATTAATTTCCCCTAAATCATGCATATTAAATTCTGACGGTAACTGTTTTTTAAAATGATACAGTAATGCAACCATGCGTGATGTTGATAGTGCTGAAACAGAGGAAGATGAGAATAAAGAGGAAGCTGATGTGCTACCTGAGAATCAAATTGAGGAAGGAGATTCAACAGAGGAAGTCAGTTTAAGGCGGTCTTCACATATAGCAAAACCAAAAAAATATCCAGAGTATGAAATGTAAGCTGCCCCAACAGTCAACAATGAACCAATCACAGTTGATGAAGCTTTAGCAAGTTCAAATGCTCAAGATTGGAAAAAGGCAATTGAAAAGGAGCTGCAATCTTTTGTGGATAATGATACATATGAATGGGTTGACATGCCTGAAAACAAAAAGCCACTAAAGAATAAGATGGGTGTTTAATATTAAAAATCCTGAGAGTGCAATACCAAAATTCAAAGCCAGATTGGTAGTTAAAGGATATTCCCAGAAAGAAGGAATCGATTACAATGAAACTTTCTCACTTGTGGTGAAGTATTCATCATTAAGATACCTTTTAGCTCTTGCAGTAAAGGAAGACTTATTAATTCATCAAATGGATGTGAAAACAGCCTACCCAAATGAAAGGCTGGAAGAGGAAATATATGTGATTGCATCTGATGAAGTTAAGCAACCTTATAAAGGGAAAAGGAGAATTTGGCATTTGAAGAAAAGCATATATGGATTAAAGCAAAGTGGCCATTGCTGGAATAAATGTTTGCATAAAACTTTGATAAAACTAGGAATGTTACAGTCAAAGGCAGATCCAATTATATATCATAAAAGGAGCAATGAAGAAATTGCAATCATGGCCACATGGGTAGATGACTTTTTTATTTTAATCAATAGTGATAGCCAGAGGGACATTTTAAAAAACAGTTACCGTCAGAATTTAATATGCATGATTTAGGGGAAATTAATCAATACTTAGGCATGAAGATTCTAAGAAGTGCCAACGGAGAAGAATTATGGATTGATCAATCTCTGTACACAAGGAAGATCTTAGAAAAATTCAATGTGGCAAATTGTAAACCTATTTCTACTATGGAAAATAATGCAGAACTGCTATTAACTGATGATGACAAGACATGTAAGGAAAGTGTACCCTATTTGGAAGCTGTAGGAAGTCTACTGTACTTAGCACAGACTTCCAGACCAGACATTGCATTTGCCACTAATGCAGTAAGCAAGTTTTGTAGTGATCCCAGAGAAAAGCACTGCATGGCAGTCAAGAGAATATTCAGATGTTTAAATGGAACTGCTGATTGTAAGTTAAAATTTTCTAAAACTGGAAATGTAAATTTGGAAGGATACAGTGATGCAGACTGGGGAAATGAGCTGGAAAGCAGACACTCCATCACTGGAAGTTGTTTTAGACTAACGGGAGGATTGATATCATGGTCATGTAAGAGACAAAGAAGTGTTGCTTTGAGTACTGTAGAAGCTGAATATATGGCCTTGTCCTCCACTATCCAAGAAGCTCTTTGGGTCCATACACTGATGAGTGAAATAGAATCTCGTCCAACATTAAAGCCAACTGTGGTAGTTTGTGACAATATGGCAGCTATTAAAATTGAAAAAAAATAATGTCACCAGTGTAAGATCAAACATATTGACATAAGGCATCACTTTATAAGACATCATGTGGAACAGAGAAATATAGTTCTCAGTTGTCTATGCACAGAAGAAATATTATCTGCTCTCCTAACCAAGCCTCCCAGTAAGGACAAACTTCAGAAGCTGGTGAAACATTATGGTTTAAGCTCGGATGTATAGTGTTGAGTATCTGAAAAATATTTGTTCAAGGGGAAGTGTTGCAGATATGTGAACAAACATTTTCCAGCGTGCATAGTGGCGAACAAGATATGATGTGCAGAGTGCATTAGACTGTGGAATATACATGTTCCGTGTTTGTTGATGGGCAACATAATATTTTTTGCGTAGCCAAATGTATTAATGTGTGTTGTGCAAATGAAGCAACAGTTTATTTTGTCCCTTAAATAGTTGTTAATTGTCATTTAGCTGCATTAATCTGCATAAACCACAACAAAAACCTAGCAGGGTGTACAGTTTGGAAACCATTAAGTAAAAGTGTAAGGCTGCTCAACCTGGTATTTATAGAGCATTTCAGAGAAAGTTGAAGAAGTGTTAATTGGGGAGATGTACAGGGCTACTATAATTAAAGTTAGACTTTCAAAAGCGCTGTAGAAATAACACTACTGGTCAGAATGATGTCAAATTGCAATGAAAAATTATTGGAGAAGGGGAAAAACGTATGGCAGAAGAAGAAAAATATTGCAAAAATTGATCAAAAGAAGGCGTATTTGTCAGAATACGTAAATGAAATCATTTGTCTTGTGCACCACCCACTGAGGTTGGCATACACATGCCAGGTACACAGCTTTTCCTCCTTCTGCATCTGCAATGTTCGCCATGACTGTCTCAATGCAGAATTGCTCTCTGCTTGTAAAGCTGTATTGCAAGAATGATGACTGTGCACATGTCGCTCTCAGAAGTTCCGGAAACTGAAAAGTTTGATAAAAGGTGTTGGTCTGATGACTGCCATGGGTCTGGAGAAAATGATTTGGAAATTCAAAAAGACGGGTTCTTTTGGTGTGCAACCTGGTAGAGGGAGGAAACAAATTGATTTGACATCAGTGGAAGAAATGGCCACAGCAATGCAGGAGGAGATGAGTGATGGTGTGCAAACATGTAGTGCACATAGAATTGCCTCAAGATTGGACATACTCATGAGCACGGTGCGTAAAATCCTACGAAACATTCTTCTTTGCTATCCATTCAAAATTACCCATGTGCATGAGTTGCTTCCTGTTGATCTGCCAGCAAGAGACCTTTGATTTAGAATTACTTGCTCGCATGGCAGTGGACAATGATTGGCCGTGGAAGATTTTGTGGACAGACGAAGCCCTCTTCCATCTGACAGGATATGACAATACACAGAATTTTCGAATATGGGCAACGGAAAACCCACAAGCAAATCAATCAGTACCACTTCATCCTGAAAAGGTCACTTTGTGGTGTGGGCTTACAGCATAATTTATCAGAGAGACATATTTTTTTGAAGAGACAGGTGCTTCCAGTCCTGTTACCTGTACCGTCACTGGTAAGCACTATGAGTGTCTTTTGCACAACCATGTCATTCCAGCTCTCCAACAGCATGGAAGTGTGGATGGGATCATCTTTATGCAAGATGGCGCACCTCCACACATTGCGAATCCAGTTAAGCAGCAGCTGAAATGCGATTTCGGAAATGCTAGAATTATCAGCTGCAATTTCCCTACAGCCTGGGGTTGACCCAGTCACCTGATCTTAACCCGTGTGACTTCTGGCTGTGGGGCTATCTGAAAGATGTTGTGTTCAGTGTTCCGATTGCAAACTTAGCTGCATTGAAGGCACACATTCCGCAACACATTTTGAATGTGACCCCGGAAACACTTCGATCAGTTGTGGAACATGCTGTTTCTCGATTTCAACTTCTTGCAGAAAAAGGTGGACAGAATATTGAACATGTTTTGCACCAGTCGCATGGAAGTTAATAATCCAATTTGATTTTGATTGATGTTTTTTATGCGGTTTTTGGCCCCAGGACAATTAAAAACTGATTTTTCCCATCCGATTTGATATGACCTTGCTGGGGTGGATTGGATTACACAACTAGCAGTACCACACCTGTACACCCATGCACACTGAGTAGTGCAGTTTGTTTAACTTCAAACGTGTATCTTAGACACTGTTGTGTGATTCACTTGTAGTTAACCATTACTAAATTATGATGCTTACAGCACCATCTATTTCTACATTTTGTAACTATTTATTTTTCTTCTGCCATATGTTTTGCCCCTTCTCTGATAATATTCCATTGACATCATTCTGACCAGTGGTGTCATTTCTAAAGAGCTTTGAAAGTTTAACTTGAACTATAATCACCCTGTATATAATGAGCCAAATGCTAATGATAAATGCAACATATTTCTTGATAAATTTATATCCCTTTTTGAACATTGTTGCCCCCCCCCCCCCCCCCCCCCGCCCCCAAGAAATAGTAAATGTAGACAGTTCTCAAAGAAACCTTGGATTTCTACAGGTATGAAAGTGTCTTCAGAAAGAAAAGGAAAACTGTATGGCACAGCACGAATTAGTACAGAGACAGAAGTAATTTTACACTACAAAAATTATACTGAGAAAAGCTGTCAGAAAATCAAGAAATATGTATATTAGGGATGAAATTAACAACTCAGGCAATAAAATCAAATCAGTATGGAATGTTGTTAGAAGGGAGACAGGAAAAGTAATCACTGGGTTAGGTAGCATTACTATTAAAGAGAATGAGACCATGTTAACCAACAGAACACAAGTAGCTAATGTATTTAACAACCATTTCCTAAGTGTTGGTGAAAATAGTTCAAAAGAAAAAGCCAAGCAGTACATGGAAACATCAATTTTGAGACATCCTAATCAGATTAATTTCTACATAACAACCTCTTGTGATATATGGAAAATCTTTGAAAAATAAATTTTCTGTTGGAGTATATGACATCTCTAACAAGACATTAAAACAATGTGGAGCAGTTACAGCTGATGTTCTGAGCCACATATGTAATGCATCTCTAACTCAAGGTATTTCCCCAGACAGGTTAAAATATGCCATTGTCAAGCCTCTCTACAAAAAACGGACACCGAAGATGTCAATAATTACTGGACAGTATCCTTGCTTACAGCATTTTCAAAAATCGCCGTGAAAGCAATGTACTCAAAGAGTGATTAGCCATCTCAATAGTAATGGGATAGTTAGTAAATCACAGTTGGAATTTCAAAAATGCTGTTCCTTTGAGACAGCAATATACAGTTTCACTGCCCATATAACAGTCTTTAAATAGTAAAACATCACAAACAGGAATTTTCTGTGACTTACCCAAAGCATCCGATTGTGTGAACTATGACATGTTACATAAATTACAATTCTATGGTATAAATGACATATGGGTGGTTAAAGTCATATCTACAGAACATGAAGCAAAACGTTTCTTCATGTGGTTTAAGTGATTTAAGGAAGTTTCCCACTTCATCCCCAACTGGGATGAAATTACATTAGGTGTTCCACTGGGTTTGATCAAGGGTCCCCTTCTGTTCTTGATATATGTGAATGACTTGCCTTCTTAACTGAAACAAAAAGCTAAACTGACACTGCTTGCCGAAGATAAGAGCACCAGTAAAAGAAACTCCAATTGAAAATGATACAAATAACGTCTTTGGAAAAGTTATTTATTGGTTTTCTACGAATGGGCTTGCTCTGAACTTCGAAGAAACACATTACATCCAATTTTCCATTGCAAGGAATATGGTTCCTTCAATAAATATGACACATCAACAGACGTCAGTACACAAGGTAGCACAGTAAATTTTTGGGTGTACATATAGATGAGAATCTTAATTGGAAAATTCAAATTTCAGATCTCCTAAAGTGACTAGGATCAGCAACTTTTGCAGTCAGAATTATTGCCAATTTTGAGAATACAGAAATTGGAAAACTAACATACTTTGCATACTTTCACTTTCTGATATCTTATGGAATAATATTTTGTGGTAACTCAACACTTGGGCAAAAAGTATTCACTGGTCATAAGAAAGTAGTTAGAATAATGAGTGGGGCTCATAGTCACACACCTTGTAGGCATCCGTTGAAAAGGTTAGGAATTCTTACAACAGCCTCACAGTACATTTATGCAGTAATGAACACAATAGTGACATTCATTATTATAATACCAGAAGGAAGACAGACTTACACTATCCTCTACTTAACCTATCTTTCGCACAGAAAGGGGTAAAATACGCTGCTGTAAAACTTTTTGATAAATTACCAGATGAAATAAAATGTCTAACAGACAGCAGTAATAGTTTCAAAAATAAATGGAAATCATATCTCCTTGACAACTCCTTCTATACCATAGGTGAATTCTTGAACAGGAATAAATAAATCTATAGTTGCAATATATGCTTTTGTGCCATTTAAGGGAGTGGGGTACGTAATAAAAATTTTAAGCTTTAAAAAATCTTGATTTATCCATGCATTTCTTGTGTACTTGACACATTCCATGTCATAACAGTCACCGAGGGACTGATCAAAAGATGACGTAACTACCTAACAAACAATGATGACAACAGCAATGATGGTGATGGTGGTGGTACCAGAACGCACAACCTCATCAACGTCACTGATTTTAATGGACATGAGCATATTCATTCAATGAAGAGAAAAAAAGGCTTTGCTCACAAGAAACATTACAAAGATCGTAGACGTTTACTAGCAACTTCTATTTATTTTTGGCAATGTCGGTATTTATCAGAGTGAGAATGTTCCACAGCCTTCTATGCTACACTGGGATGTCCAGTGGCAAACAATTTTCACAAACTGACAAAGTTTCAGTAAACCTGTTAAGAGGAGTGGTATCTCACTCTCCTGTTCCAAGATAACGCAATCCGTCTAGGGTGCATTACTAATGTCTTCGATCTCTGGCCAAGCTGGCTTCCCACAATGCTATCACTTAGCTTGCAACACTGAGCTGTTGCCTGTGCCACCATCTCACTTCATAGATGATGAATTCGCATTATACTACAACATTTGCAACACGTGGCAGTTTAATAAAAAAGGCCAGAGCTCTTTATGTGTATTGGCTTTTTCCTATAAAATGTATTAAAACAAATTCTCTGTACAATAATGTTCCCTGGCAGTTTTAACAGATGGCCTTGCCACAGTGGATACACCGGTTCCCGTGAGATCACCGAAGTTGAGCACTGTCGGGCATGGTCGGCACTTGGATGGGTGACCATCCAGGCCGCCATGTGCTGTTGCCATTTTCCGGGGTGCATTCAGCCTCGTGATGCCAATTGAGGAGATACTCGACCGAATAGTAGCGGCTTCGGTGAAGAATACCATCATTACGACCAGGAGAGCAATGTGCTGACCTCTCACCCGTCCTATCCGCATCCCCCTCTGAGGATGACGTGGCGAACAGATGGTCCCAATGGGCCACTTGTGCCCTGTAGATGGAGTGGTGGCAGATTAAACAGAATGGGGTGTATGACAGTGCACATTTCATCTTCATGAAAAGAAGAGTTTTGGTTTGCATGAATTAAATATTGAGATGAAACCTGGTAACAGATATGAAAGAGGCACAGATGACCCTCCCAACCTCTGCCGATGCCAACTACCTGTCCTTCTGCTACCAAAGGTTGTGTGTCTTCCACAATCTTCCCTGTCATCACCGGAAAATCCACTATGAAGAGTGGACAGCAAAGATGATTTATGGATATATGTGACTGTAGGCTTTCCCAGCATAAACTATTGATGAACGTTTCTCAGGTCTCCAGCTGGGTGGTAGCATTGATATCTCACGACGTTTCGGGAAGTGTCACACTACCCATCATCTGGCGAAGTGTCGAGATTCATGGAGAGCGGGCTATTTATATGCGCGGTCACCCCCCTCCACTAGACCTCGGGTAGCTGCGGTGGACCAGCGGCGTGCGCGCGGTGGTGGGGATGGCGGTCGCCCTCAGCAGCCGCGTTCGGTTCTCAGTGTAAACATTCTGTCTGCGTCCGCGGCAGAGGACGTTGACAGGCGCGCTCTCGACGGATTGCCACTATCGCAGGGTTCCATGCTGCGCTGAGTTGGTATCCCTCATCTCTGTTGACCAGATTGTCGCGAATCGTTGTTTCTACGGATTCTTTGATAACGCTTTCCCAGAAGCCAGATGCGCGGCACAGTATCTTTGTGTTTTCAAAGTTGAAGGTGTGTTCTTCATTTATGCAGTGTTCTGCTATGGCTGATTTTTCTGTGTGACCTAGTCGCACACATCTGATATGTTCTTCGCAGCATTTAGATACACAGCGCTGTGTTTGCCCAATGTATTGTTTTCCGGCATTCGTATGGTATGCCGTATAATCCTGGTGTGTTAAGTTTCAGCACGTCTTTGGTAGAACGTAGGAGCTCCCTCGTCTTTGGTGGTGGTCGGAGAGCGGTTTTGATAATGTATTTGCCCAGAAGTCTAGCAATTTTGGCCGAGAGTGGACCCACGTACAGAAGGAATGCGAGTCGTTTGTCTCCTTCTTCTTCACCATCTTCTTCTGGGGTTCTCACTGCTTCCGTCTTCCTTTTAATTGCCCTGTTGATCTGTGTTTGGATGTGGCCATATTGTTGGAAGACTTCACTCAGGTGTTGCAGCTCGGATGGTAGGCTGTCTTTGTCGCAGATGGCGCGCACCCTATGTACCAGGGTGGTCAGTACTGTTTGTTTTTGTGCTGGATGGTAGCAATTTGTTGCATAAAGGTATAGGTCTGTGTGTGTCTTCTTCCTATGTACTGCATGGCCTAGTGAACCATCTGCCTTCCTCTTAATTAAAATATCAAGGAAGGGGAGGCATTCATTTTCCTCCATTTCCATTGTAAATTTGGTGTTTGGATGAATGCTATTGAGCTGTTCCAGAAACTCATCTAGTGCCTGTGTTCCAAGTCCCCACACAACAGAAGTGTCGTCGACATAGCAGAAGTGCTTTGGTTTCTGTCTGGCAGTTTGAAGGGCCACCTCCTCGAAACGTTCCATACAGAGGTTTGCAATCGCAGGAGCCAATGGGGAGCTCATGGAAACACCGTTAATCTGCTCGAAGAATTCCCCGTTGCACTGAAAGTAGGTAGTTGTTACTGTGTGTTCGAAGAGGCTGACTGTTTGTAGTTCAAAGTGCCAAGGAGTCTTGAAGGGGCACTTTCGTGAAAAGCGACGCCACGTCGAAGCTCATGAGTAGGTCCTCCCTTTGTAGTCGCATGTCCCTGAGTATTTTTATGAATTCGGCTGAGTTTCTCACAAGGTGGCTGCAGTGTCCCAAGATGTGTGTGACTAGGTCACACTCAAAACTCAGCCATAGCAGAACACAGCATAAATGAAGAACACACCTTCAACTTCGAAAACACGAAGGTACTGAGCCAAGCATCTGGCTTCTGGGAAAGTGTTATCAAAGAATCCGTAGAAATATGGATTCACGACAAACTGGTCAACAGAGATGAGGGATACGAACTCAGTGCAGCACAGAACCCTGCGATAGCGGCAATCCATCGGGAGCGCACCCGTCAACGTCCTCTGCCGCAGACAGAATGCTTAGACCGAGAACCAAATGCGGCCGCCGAGGGCGACCGCCATCCCCACCACTGCGCGCACGCCGCTGGTCCACCGCAGCCACCCAAGGTCTAGTGGAGGGGGTGATTGCGCATATAAATAGCCTGCTCTTTGTGAATCTCGGCACTTCGTCAGAAGATGGGTAGTATGCCACTTCCCGAAATGTCGCGAGATATCAACACTACCACCTGGCTGGAGACCTGAGAAGCTTTTCATCAATGACTAAGGGGTATTAAATTATTGCAACAAGATACAATTTTGAAATATAAGTAGGTTTTCTTTTCTTTGAGGCAAACCCTGCAATGTCATCCCTTAGGAGATTGAGGGAGGCCACCATTCCTAGACAACCATGCACAGAATTCAAGGAATTCCAACCTCCCCATTTACATCCACATACATATTTCACAAGCCACCATATGGTGCAAGGAGGAATGTACCTTGTACAACTACTAGTCCCTCCCTTTACTGTTCCACTCACTAATGGAGCAAGGAAAAACTGACTGTTTACACCTCTGTATGAGTCTTAATCTCCCTTACCTTGTTGCACAGTCCTTATGCATGATGCACATTGGTGATAAAAGAATCATTCTGAAGTCATTCCCCAATGCTGGTCCTCTGAACGTCCCCATCAGTGTTTCTCGAAAAGAATGTCTTCTCACCTCCAGGGATTCCCATTTGAGTTATACAGCACTTAAGTACGTCACATGTTGAGCAAACTTACCAGGAACAACTCTAGGAGCACAGCTCTGAACTGCTTCAATGTCTTCCTTTAATCTGGTCTGGTGGGGATCCCAAACACTCTGCAGTACTCAAGAAGGCATAGCACTAGTCTTCTACACACATTCTGTGTCATTTACGGATGAGCTGCACTTTCTCAATACACCAAAGTCGACCATTTGCTTTCCCTACTACTCACCTGAGGTGCTCACTGCATTTCATATCACTGTGCAATGTTATGTATAGATATTTAACCAATGTGACTGTGTCAATCGGTATGCAAATGCTGTATTCAAACATTAAGGAATTGTTTTTCTACTCATCTGCTTTAATTAATTTTTTACTCATCTGCTTTAACTTAATTTTTCTATATTTACACCAAGTTGCCATTCATCACATCAAATAGAAATACTGTCCACGCCATCCTGTACCCTCCTACAGTCACTCAAGGAGGGCAGTGAACAATCGCAGATTTCTGCTCACCGTATACTGGGTTCTATTGCTTACCAAGTCTTTAAGCCACTCACATATCAGAGAAACTATTCTCTATGCTTGAATCTCTATTAATAGTCTGCACTATGGCAATGTGCAAAACACTATCCAGATATAAAATGGTTCACAGGACGTTGTGCAAGGAAAGAACAAGCAGACTTTTAGATGATTGTTGCTTTCTAAATCTGTGGTGACTTGTGAACAGAAGCTTTTCTGCATCAAGATAATATATATTTGTATTTAGAATATGCTCAAGAATTCTGCAGTGAACCAACATTAAGGATATTGGTTCGTAATTTTGTGGATCTGTTCTTTTACCCTTATTATATACATAAGTCATGTGCATCTTTTTCCAGCTGCTTGGCACTTTGCACAGTGTGTGACATCACAATAAATGCAAGACAGTGGGGTCAATGTCGAAGAGTACACTCTATAATTGTGATTCTATCCATACCTGATGACTTATTTGTTTCCAATACTTTCAGTTGCTTCCTCATGCCAGTGATGGCTATTTCAATGTCCCTCATATAGGAATGCGTGACGCTCAAACCCCATTATCTCATACACTGCCTATCCCACTGCTGCAACACATTCCCCTTGATTACAGGGACGCTAAAAGTATGTGACGAGTTATGCTATGAGTGATGATTGAGAATTAGAAAGAACTGTTCACCCATTTCACTTTCAAAAAGAGAAAAACTACAGTGGAAACGTAACTTAATAATGTAAATACATGTGGCTACTCACTGATGGAAATCATATTGTCCACTCAAATTTTAATAAATTCAAATCTCCAATCATTTTCGAGATTGGTCCAGATGACACACTAAATCACATAGCATTTCAAATGTCCATCCTAATGTTACCAATATGGATAATTTGTTTGCTTCATTACTGCATTTGACAGCTTGGTTACTGCAGCTTGTAAAAAATTTTTATTTGATAAGTAAGTCAAAATTGCATACAAAGTTGTATGTCAGTAGATTAAATAGAGAATAATATCATGTACATGAATATTTGCATACGCGCGAATGCTTATGTATGTGTCCTCTCCTCAAAATAAAATTAAAATAATTTTGACATAAGAAATTTTAAAAAATGATATGAGCCTTAACCAAAGAGTGGTATCAAACCTTTTCTGTCTACAAAAGTATGTGGCCCCAGAGATAAAACTACAAGGAATGAGATCGGGAGAATGTGATACAGTCAAGTCATTTACACCATCATCCAGTGCACGTCCCATAGTGTTACAAATAATGTGGAGCACTTATGTATAACACACTATACTAATTTGTTATGTTCTAATTCTTGAATGTTTTTCACAAGAAAACACACGTTCTTTCCAGTCACACATACAACCAATCCATGGACTATACTGATCTGCAACTTATGATGAAAGTGAATATTCTGCCGTGGTTACTTGGAACATGTATCAGGTAGCCCACCACAACCGTAATTTACAAAAGTTACAAATATAAACTTATCCCCATACTAAGACATTGTCACTGAGGAGACAATGAGTGGTTCAGCAGACTGACACGAGTGAATATTATCAGCAGATTGTCTAACAAAATGAACTTTAAGTACAGGTATTGGTTATAAACTTCAGTTGTTGCATCCCACCTGGAATGTGTTGCTCCTCAACTCTCATTATTATTAATAAAAATGAAGGACTTTTGGACATACATTTACGATATTTTTCTTTAGTTTGGAAGTTAGGAACATGCGACCTTAAAGATCATAAAAATATTTGTGACACACTGTAAATGACATCAAAGTTCAATAAGCATTTTTTTTTTTTTAAGTCTCTTTCCAGCTTATTCACTGCTCAGAAGTACCAGTCAGCAGCACTTAACAATTCCTTATTTTTATTTGTCAACCTGAGTCATCTCAGTTGTTCTGGTATTTTTCCATTCTATTTTTTTTAATATTTTTTTGTGAGCCTAACAATATTGATACATGAATATAAATCATCTTGTTGGCCACTAGCAGAATTTCATGAAGTGGCAGTGTTTTCAGATAATTAAACTAGAATGGTTCCATCAACGATCATATTAATATTACACAAAGTTTTCATTTAAATTTCCAGGATAACAACTCAATAATAGATTCAGTTGGGAGAGCACACCGCAGAATTGCTTCAGGGTAAATTGTGTGATAAGAATCATTTGTGGTGTAAATTCAAGATCATGTAGAAACCTGTTCAAGGAACTTTGTACTCTAACCACTGTTTCTCAGTAATAATTATTCCTTAATGAGATTTGTTGCAAGTAATATACCTCTATTTCCAACCAATAGTTTCAATACTAGGAATAAGAACAATCTACATAAAGACCTTGGTCCAAAAAGGGGTGCAGTATTCAGGAACACACATTTTTCAATAAATTGTCAGCAACTATTAAAAACTTGGTTTCAGATAAAGCACAGTTTAAACACAGTTTGAAAGACTTTTTGATAGGCGACTCCTCCTCCCCTATAGATGAATACCATAACAGAGACAGCTAAGCCAGCTTAATTAAAAATGACTGTTAGATTTCAGTTTTGACAGCACTTGGTCACAACAGTCAAGATTAGGTATTCTGTGTATGGTAAATTGATTAATAGTGCATAACAATATTTCATTCTGACAACATGTTAATTTTGCAAATATTAGCTGTTCCAGTTTACTGCATTGTATTCACCTATTTTGACAATCTCGTGACAAATGATCAGGGTAGTACGTATTATATTAAAATGTTTTATGTTATTATGTTATACTTTCAGACATGTTTCACACACACGAGAATCATCTCTTTTTTGGGTCTATGGAACGAAAACTGAATCTAAGCCAATCCAAGACCTGTATACCAAAGGCACACTTTTATCTATTTTTATATATCACAGTAATTTAGTAGTGTGTGGATAACTATCAATCCTTTTGGAAATATTAAATTTTGCTTATTTCAAGGAAAATTCATGTCTTGAGGCATGACAAACTTCAACCTCAAGGACTATTATATAAAAATTGAAAGTTTTAAAATCTTGCCCCCCCGCCCCCCCCCCCCCCCCTACAAATATCTGTACAACCGTGTGTGTACGTACCTGTTACATTAAACATTATTCTCTGACTGCAGATGTGCCACACTATTAGTGCTACTCTCTCTACTATTACTTGCACTTCATATGGGCCTGGAGCGTACACAGGAGAAGGGTATGACACATTCCAGTATCTAACAGTGTCGTGACCTGTGCTCTGGAAGAGAAGTGTCAATTAACAAAAGTTTGCAAAATTACATACTGATATGTACCACATTCAATCCAATACTTACACTTGACTGGTGCTGGGGTAAGGCATTATCACGCCAGAGGAACAAGAACGTCCCAGATGGAGCATCACCCAGTACATCAAACAACTCTGCCTTGAATGTTATATTTGCACCCAGTACAACAGGACCATTGTGTGACAATGTCACAAAATAGCAATTACCTAAAAAGTGTACACAAATTCAATTATTTATTAATTTCACAACTTGCTCCTGTGCTACAATGAAAATAACTACTCTTACTTCTTTGATACTAATGTTATCATAGTGCTAATAAGTTGCAGATTCTGATGAAAAACAGTGTGTTAAAAACTCCAAGTAAAATAAGGAATTTCTGCTTGTTATGTGCATCACATAGTCTAGCTCCACTGTTCTGACTCTGAATATCTCTTAAATGAAAATGGTGCCTCCTTGTCACCATCACTAGTGAGCAAATTCAAGAATATGTCATCATCACAACATATCATGGAGCAAGGGATTTGTGAATTATGCTTGTTATGAAATGTGCATGCTGATAAACATTGTGTGTTGATAGGCCTCAAACCCAGACCTTCATCTCCACAGGAATCCACATATACCACACACTGTGGTTTCAAAGTTCACATGAACAATAATGACAGCACATTGCTCTTAAATCTACTATATTAAACAATTACTTTCTTTTTTCAAACTTAAAGCAATCTATATATATGAAGACAGTAACTGTTCTCGAAAGAACAGAATACCGTTGATGACCATGCAGCTTTTCCCTGAAGTAAATGATGACTAACTGAAATCCTCAGCTGCCGACAGGTGTTGTTGATATACCTCGATGTGGACAGCTGAAAATGTGTGCCCCGCCTGGGACTCGAACCCGGGATCTCCTGCTTACATGGCAGATGCTCTATCCATCTGAGCCACCGAGGACACAGATGGATAGCGCGACTGCAGGGACTTACCCCTTGCACGCTTCCCGTGAGACTCACATTCCCAACTGTCCACAATTCTACATACGTCATGAACCTTATAGACATTTGCCCATCCACTCATTACTCGCGCACACTTTGGCGATTCCCGTAAGAGTTTGGGCAACCTGTGTGCATTCGCACAGACGAAGGTCAATGGCTGGGTAGCCTTTAACTATATATATGAAGACAGTAACTGTCCTCGAAAGAACAGAATACTGTTGATGACCGTGCAGCTTTTCCCTGAAATAAATGATGACTAACTGAAACCCTCAGCTGCCGACAGGTGCTGTTGATGTACCTCGATGTGGACAGCTGAAAATAAGGATAAGGGATAAGTCCCTGCAGTCGCGCTATCCATCTGTGTCCTCGGTGGCTCAGATGGATAGAGCGTCTGCCATGTAAGCAGGAGATCCCGGGTTCGCGTCCCAGTCGGGGCACACATTTTCAGCTGTCCACATCGAGGTATATCAACAACACCTGTCGGCAGCTGAGGGTTCCAGTTAGTCATCATTTATTAAAGCAATCTGTTAATCTCCCAACATTAAAAGTCAAACCGTATAGCAGACTAGGACTTTAATCTGGATTTTTGCCTTTTGCATGCAATAAGCAACTACCCTAGTTTTCCAGCAACCTTTTTGGTTCAACTAAGGTTCGTAAGTCTGTCAAGGCTTCTCTCTCTTAACGGGTTCAAACAATGAAAGACTGAGACTTAAACCAGAATTGTAGCCCTTTATGGTCAACACTGACATATGGATTGTCACTTTTAATAGCCTGAATCATAGCTTAAATCTATCAAGGACTGTTTCCTTTATTCTCTAACCTGGTACACTGCATAATTTAACAACATAAATTAATACCTTTCAACATGTTGTTTAAAGTTCTATTACTTCATGAAAGAAAGACTGTGCAGATGTCCCTTTGCTGATGCTGTGAATTATCTCACCAAGTGGTGATGGTACTGTTCAGTGACATCAAAAGAACTGATCTTAGTGCCTGCTCTAAAATATTACAAGGCAAATGTGCTGAAACAACGAAAAAATACTGAGTCAATCTAACAAAACATTGGACAAAAGAAGATGAAAATAAATTATAACTGAAATAATTAAAATGCTATGGGAAATAAGTGTAGTTGTGTGATGTCTACATTAAAGAAACAGATGATCAAGCCACTCTGCAACGCACTAATACCTCCCCTTGAGTTGCTGTAGTATGAGTACAGACAAATGGGAAAAAATTAAAATGTGTGTCACTACCATTTAAAAGGGTGGATGCCAAACAAAATTTATCTTTTCACTTTTCCCAGAAAATAATAGGTAATCGCTTCAAATGTTAGTATATGAGCTAGTTGGTTCTCTAACCTGCTGATGGCTGTTTAAGGCATTTGGAGCCTTGGTTACCAATGATCCGATACTATTTTTATATACCATTACTTCTTGCTACTGTAGCACAATAACCTGTACAAACATTGTCCCAGGGAGTATCTTTTATTTTATTATTCTTATCAAGACTTACTTGGTTCAAAATTCAATGAACTCAGGGAACATTTTTTCGACAATCATAGAATTCCACAGAAAACTCATTTCGCACAGATGTTACGGCATTAGCCATGTTTACTTCTCCCAAACTTCACCTAGTTTGTTTCCATAAAGACTTCTGGTCCTATAACTGTCATAAATTGTTTGTTGTACACTCAATACAAACTTTATGATGGAAGGAAGACAAATCAACCATTGTACATGTATACAGGCTGTAATTTGTGACATTTATCCCCTTCTTTGGACAACATGTGGAGACCCATATGGCACAGAAGTCACATATTTTTAAGACTGTCATTTGCAAATTACAGAACTGCATACTGCTTGATAGTGCATCACACCTTGACCATGCGACTACCCTTCCTTAACTTCTGCCAGCACCAGCAATGATATGAACCTTCATTTGGCAAAAAATTTGCTGGAACATGGCGTTTCAGGCAATTCATACTGTATGGTAAAATGTTGTGCACCAGCATTCATGAATATAATGTGGGTTCACTCATTCTACAGAAAACCACCTCTCCCAGCGAACATCTGTCACACTCCATTTTCAATACTGAACTACAACTATGCAAATGATACTCACCTTCGAATGGGCCCAAATTTTGCAATACATCACAGCGCTAAATACAGTACTGACACTGGTTGAATAATACTGTCACATTTGACTCGTGCAGAGTGAGCACTAAAGATGTGCTGCGAACTAGCCACAACAAGCTATAACTCTCCCTAAAATCTGACAGTTTTGTGAAAGCAACTGGAAGCAGTTAATTCCATAAATTATCTGGGAGTAGGCATTAGGAGTGATTTAAAATGGAATGATCATATAAAGTTGATCGTCGGTAAAGCAGATGCCAGACTGAGATTCATTGGAAGAATCCTAAGGAAATGCAATCCAAAAACAAAGGGAGTAGGTTACAGTACACTTGTTCCCCCATTGCTTGAATATTGCTCACCAGTGTGGGATCCATACCAGATAGGGTTGATACAAGAGATAGAGGAGATCCAGCGGAGAGCAGCACGATTCGTTACAGGATCATTCAGTGATCGCAAAAGCATTATGGAGATGACAGATAAACTCCAGTGGAAGACTCTGCAGGAGAGATGCTCAGTAGCTCGGTACGGGCTTTTGTTGAAGTTTTGAGAACATACCTTCACCGAGGAGTCAAGCAGTATATTGCTCCCTCCTACGTGTATTTCGCGAAGAGACCATGAGAATAAAATCAGAGAGATTAGAGCCCACACAGAGGCATACTGACAATCTTTCTTTCCATGAACAATACGAGACAGGAATAGAAGGGAGAACCAATAGAGGTACTCAAAGTACCCTCCGCCACACACCGTCAGGTAGCTTGCTGAGTATGGATGTAGATGAACAGGAAATTTATAACCAAGGTTGTAACATATATGTGGCTCCACCAATTGAAGCTGTGCTCCTAATTTCCTGCCTATCTAGACCCTCAGAAATTACAAAATACTCTGGACAAAACAAATGTTCAAGACAAACAAGATTGCGCAATGCATTGCTATACCTCAATATCTTCCAACCTAATCTAGACCTTGAGCTACAATACAAATCAGCAGGTTTTCTTTCTTTTCTTCCACATTTGTTGGCTTCACCAACTCACAACCAAACTGTTAGCCTATCTTCCAATCTAATCCACACCTCAGGCTATGTTACAGATCCATCTGTCACCAAAATCAGGCTTAATGTTTTCACATTCATTGGTTTCATCTACTCACAACTAAACTCTTACCTTCCAACCTAATCCAGACCTAGCTACTGAACAGTCTGTCACCAACACTCTTTTTGTGGCCATTCAAGCTGTGCTCTTATGTCCCAGCCTATTCATACCCTCAGAAAGTAAGACATATAATGGGGAAAAAAAGCAGCCTAACCAAACTCCTTGTATTCTCAAGCTATTTGGAGAAAAACAGTCAAATATTTGAGACAATGAAGAATATAAACATTACTGTTTCACTCACTGCAATTTAAACTGTAGTATTTTGTCTAAGCCTAACCATACTCTTGGAAATCGTTACACGGAAACTGCGGCATATTCGGAAAATAGCAGCCAAATATTTTTAACAAACATGAATAGGAATGTCATTGCTTCACTTGTCGCAATTTGAGCTTTGCTTCTACATCCCAGTCCAACCAACCGAACCCCGCCCCCTAAAAAAAGAACCCAATATTTATGACAACCAAAATTGTATGTGAAGGAATAACTCTGCTTATTCCTATACAGTATGTATAAAAATCCATGTGTGTGTACACCATAATTAAGAAGTCATGTTGTAATTAGGTGATTAGATCACATCTGCTGTGCTGCTGTAATTAACTGACAAGATCATTTGTCGTGCTCGCTGTGATTGGCTGACAGTGGCAAATCGAACATCCACCATCTTAATTTCAGAGTTTTGGAAGCTAGTATGCTATATTTGGTGGATTTCATATTTATACATGCCTACTACAAAAGTATGCAAATAATACAGCACTTTAAAGATCTTACCAAAACGTTTTGTCTGCAGTACAGTTTGTTGTGCTACAGTGGGAGGCAGACCGATAACAATATGTAAAAATTTTACCAACGTTCTTTCTGAATAGGAGTATGTGCAGTTTGTGTATCAGGCAAAGTCCGGATCCCCTCAGAATTTTAAGTTTATGCTACACTCATCAAACTGCCACTTAAAATAGAAGACATGTCACCAGTGAAACCATTTAACTCGCTCTTATCAGCATGCACACTACATTCAGTTAAAATATTGGGCACTGTCACAGTGACATCATAGGTGTATAATTATAGAAGCTTCTCATGGTGCAGGAGGAAACAATTTGTTTAACACTAATGTCAAATAAAGAGCTGAGCTACAATGATCTTATTTCATCTGAGTGACTGGATGCAAGTCTGCCATGTCCGAGTGGCCAGTTGAACAGCCCGCAGTAGGATTTTTATTTATTTTAAACACATTTGTTTACTTCATATACATATCTGTCCTCACCACTGTCATAACTGACCACAGGATGATCTCCCAGGATGTCACAGAATTCTTGACACAAGCCTGCTTGGCTGATGCATCTGCGATCTCGTTGCTGGGAACTGTGATGTCCTCCATTACCGAAGGAGTGAAGCATCTTTTCCCGCCTTCCGCAGAGGAAACAGGGTGTTCTGAATGTTTTGGACAAATTTCTTTGCTGGTTACATACTCAGTATGTTCCATGAGATGCTCTGGGAGTCAGCATGTTTAATCTACTTTAGATTCATCAAGATTGTATATAACTCAGAATCTGTAACATGAACTCCCATTGTTAGGAGAATCTGAAGGATGTTATCTGCAAAACAATGAAACTGCCAACAAAGTCCCATTGCTTGGAGACATGGGTAGATCTGTGTGTCAATACAGCACTGCTTTAAAATACAAAGAAATACATGCCAGTAGATACACTCTGCCATATTCAACTTGTCCTTGCAATCCAGGTAGTTAAGCTAAGGCTCACATACTCAATTTCACAATCATACCTCAGGGTAGCTGTTGAAGCGTTCCCAATTCGAGTTCACACTGATCATCCAGAACATTACAACCATCGATCTACCATCGATATAAACCCATCCAGATGAGAGCAGCTTCACCAGGCAAGGAATGACTGTTAGTCAGACACATGCATGGTGCATGCAGTATCGCTGAGCATGATGTCCACATGTAGAATGGGGGAGGCGTGTGATCTATATGAGTGACCGAAGGCAGACTGTGATGGTCTGGAAGCCTGGCAGCACAGGTATTTCAGAAAATGCACGACTTTTTGGGTGCTCACGAAGTGCTGTGGTGAGTGTCTTTGACACTTTGACACAGGATGAAAACATGTCCAGATATCATGGAGTTGGGTGGCCACCCCTTATTACAGATGTTGGATGTCATAGACTAGCCACACTAACAACACAGGACAGGTGGTGAACTGTGGTGGAACTAACATCACACTTTAATGCTGGGCGGAGAACAAATGTGTCTGCACTCACACAATGCACTGGACACTCCTAACTATGGGCCTCCAAAGCCAACGATCCATGCACGTACCAATGTAAACATCTCAACTTTGGCAACTACGACCTAAATAGGCACATGACCATTGGCACTGGATGCTGGCACAGTGGCAGAGCACTGCATGGTCTAATGAATCCCGACACCTTCTTCATCATGCTGATGAGAGGGTGCAAATCCGTCGTCTTCCACAGGAACAGCTCCTCGACACCCGAACTGCGAAAAGGAGACAAGCCGGTTGCGGCTCCACTATGTTTTGGGGAACATTTATGCTGGTATCCTTGGGGCCAGAGGAGCTCATGCAAGGCACCAAGACAGCCAAAGAGTATCAAGCACTGGTTGCAGAACACAAACTCCTTCATGACTACAATATTTCCCTACAACAGTGGAATTTTTCAACAAGATCATGTGCCATGTGAGAAAGCCAGGAGTGTGTGATGATGGAATGGTTCAAGAAACACAGTGGCAAGTTCCAATTTATGTGCTTCCCCCCCCCCCCCCCCCCCCAAACTCACCAGATCTGAATCCTATCAAACACATGTGATATGTGACTGAATGTGGCGTATGATCTCATCGCCCTCTCCCCGGAATTTACGGGAATAAATTGACTTGTGTGTTCAGATGTGATGCCAGCTCCCTCCAGCAACCTACCAAGGCCTCACTGCTTTCAAGCCACAATGTGTTTCCACTCCTGTCCATGCCAAAGGTGTACATAACAGCTATTAGGTAGGTGGTCATAATTTTCTGGGGATGTTATACTGAAAAGGTGCACAGCCAAGTGTTTGTAACTCGTGTAGCTACTAAAAGAACAGTTGTGAACCCGCCCCCCCCCCCCCCCCAACAGAAAGCAGCTAAGTATCAAGACCACAATGCCCAACATGGATATTTGTGGGCCCAGCTTCAGTCTGTCTCAATAAGGGAAAGGAGGAATACAGCAGCCATTTAGAAGCTTTCAATAACAACAGGAAGCTGTTTCTTATTTACAGCCACACTTTCTCTCATTGACGTATTTGCCACCTTAAAGTGAGACAACAGTTCTCATCCTAATGGAACACAGTTTATATACCCTGTATGTATCCTCGGATGGGTTATCAGTTTACTCTTTCCTTCAGTTTTCAAGTATCCTCGTTCCCAGCATAATAATACATAACTTACCTTTCCAACTTTTGTAGTATGAGAAATGTTTAGTTGGTAGTTCTGTACCGATTTTGTCTGCTGAAACATATAGAGCCCTAAATGAAACTGAGTAAAATATCAGATTCATCCCTTGTCCACATACCATCTCTTCTAGGGCCTTTAGAATCTCATGCTGAAAATTCCATAGCAGTTGCAACCTTCCTAAGCAACCAAAGAATGACTTGCTCTAAACTGGAGATAAAAGTACGACCCACAGCCACTCCCAAAATACATTTTTTCTCACTTAAGCCACAGAAGTTTGCATTGCTCACGTAAGATTTTAAAATGTCATTGATAATGAAGTATTGATATGTGATGCAGATGTCTGCTAAGCACAATAAATTTTGTACACTTACACTTAGATGTTACGTGGTAACATACTGGCATAGGCCAAACAGTCAGGAAGAGGCTTGTTCTTACACAGCACAGATCAGCCCAATTCCGTCATGCTGCGTCACATTCAACATTTTTACTTACGATGGTTTAACAGACCCATAACCCTTGGACATATAATTACGTCAAAATATTATCAAAGTTCTTTAAAGTTGTATCTTAGGAACTCTACATTCACTTCTAGATACTTCCAATTTTCAATGACGTCTTATATGTCATAGTAATACTGAAAGGACAGAAAACAGAAAAATCATCCATCAGCAATCTTCCTTACTGTTAAAGTCATATTGCAAGACGTGATAGTAAAGGCACACACAATTCAAACTCTACCCACACTGAATCTGTTCATTTCTTCATGGTAGCAAGAATGTATCCAACACAATACCAGAAAGATCACCAAGGGTAGAAGTATTGGGTAAAAGTTACAAAAACATCTCAAAAACATTAATATCCTTGCCCACACACAAAAAAATATTGTCAGGGTGAGGAGGCTGATCATGATACCCACTCCAAATTTCTAGCAGTTACTTCATCCTCTGAATACACATACAGGGTGTTTCATACATACCATACAACGACCTTTTCTCTGACATGATTTATCCAGTATTTATCATGTGAAATACATTTTAGGCAAAGTGATGAGATCTTACATTGCCTGGAAACTGGTGAAAAATGGACAGAACTAGACTATGATTTCAGATAGGGAACATGGGAAAAATTAGGTATTAACTGAAGTCTTTGATATTGCTTAGCCAACTCAAAACTCAACTGTTACTTTTCGATCCAACCTAGGTCTTCGACTCACCCATAGATCAAAATGCAACTATGACTAAGATTCCATATTCACATTTGTTGGCTTCACCATCTAACAACAAAAAGATTTCATAGTCATATATGCTGGCTTCACCAACTCACAACTAAGACATTTAACATTGACAAACTCTCAACAAAATGGTCATCTTTCAATAATATCTATATGCCAAGCTATGCTACAGATCAACCTGTCACCACAACCTACAGTCCAAAAAATAACATAGACACAAAAAATACTGTCAACATTCTTTTCTCTTCCTGTCTACGCATGCTACAACGCCACTATGCCACAAAATCATTATGTCATGGGACAACGACAACATCAAGTATTGGTACTTTCAGTTGACCCAGTTATTACAGTACTTGCAGTTAAAATGAGTGCTAAGCACATTTTTCCTTGGTCATCATTCTTCAATCAAATTTTTCCAATCCAACATTTGGTAGCAGTGACTTGGCCAACACAACAGTGAAATGAGCTCCCTGTGACTATTTCTTACAGAGGTGTATCGACCACCAACAGTGACCTACAATGTGATCAATGTGATGTGATAGCCTCATGAAGTGGACCAGTCACGCTGAGATGCACAGATACTTCGTGGTATGGGAGGTGCACAAAGGCGAACATTACTACGCTTAGAAAAAGGCAGTAAACACAGTAAATATTTATTACTGTAAACTGAGAGAGAAAACAATTTTATATTCTAATAATTTGTTGTAAGTGTTAAAACTGCACATAAAATTTTATTCAATGTTAAGAGCTTTAGAAATGTATTCTCTAACTGCGATATTAAAAGGCACATCCAATGCCCTACCAAGTTTCTTATCCTTTCCTCTAATATTGTTCAAACTGTCAATTTCAGGTAGAGTATTTTGGTATTAAAGAAACATTGAAAATTTTGAAAACATTTTAGACACTCAAATGTTCTATTTTTAGTGCTTTTTTCAACAGAAAGCCACTGTTTTCTCAATTTTCCGGCAGCTCCCAGGCAGTCTAATGTTCACCATTCTATTCAGCCTTATCAGTCTGATTTATATACATATTTTACCTAAAAAAAGACTGGATGCTCTGTTTCTGAGATATAGTGTTTGTACGATAATTCTGAAACACCCCATGTACCTCGGCACTCCCCTGCACAGAGCCAATTTACTGGGGACAGCAGTTTAACATGCAGCACCACCAGTTCTCCAGTCAATGCTGTATCTGTGCTTGCACACCAGCATAAAAAGTTGTTCTGAAAATGTCCTATGTCTCATGTTTGGTATGTCCTTGCTGTCTAACTGACACCACTGCCAGTCTTTGTTTCAATATTGCATATCTTACCAGTTTTCTAAGTTGTCTTTTAAATTACACAAGCAGTATACCTAAACTACAATTTCATAGTCTCTGTTATTATTCTCATTCAACTTGCATCTCACACAATAGCTAGTTGTCAGACTTCTAGTGAAAACTGAATAAAATTTTTGTACATCTGAATACTTTGTTTGGTAATTTTTCTAAGACTGCAACAAATTCATAACAAGCATTAAGAAACTTAAAAGCATTGTTATTTTTTCCTCCTTTCAAGGTTCATTTACACTCCACAAATAAAAAGACAAAATGAAATTCAAACTATCAACAGACACAGGTGGACAAACAACTAGAAAAGCAATAACTTCAGCTGCTACAGAAACAGGTTGAACAGCAGCAGCTGCTACAATAGCAGCAGCAACAGAAGCTAATAAAAGCCACTACACACCAGGAGCGAGCAACTACGTCAAATGCTTAAATCACCATTACTGGCAGCTACCATTAACAACATAGACATTTTGATGAAAGAGTGAGCACGAGTAGTGTGTCCAACATTGTGGGTTCTCCAACTATAGGAAAAAATGATGTTAATGTTACGAACAATGAACCACAATGACACAAAGCATAGTCAACAATGTTATTTCATCTGCTTCATGTATTATCTTCCTCTCTTCCTCGTGAGATGCAAACATGCTAATAGTGGTCCAAAGTTGAGTGTACATCTTAAACAAACAGATATAACTATGTGAATATACACACACATCAAAAAAAGTTTTGCGTCACCCCAGTCCCCAGAACTCCTGAAGATAGACATTGACTGTGGATATTGTATCACAGACACAGTCCCTTTGGCTGTTGAGAGATGTCACTAAACCCACCCAAAGATGTAAACAACAACGCATGAGCAGCGCCTATTAGACGGAGGGGGTCCGACAGCCCATCAGTTCCAGTCATTCCACCATGAAGGAGGTACATGGCTTGTGTCCTCTGTAGTTCAACCATGCCTAGATGGTCAATACTGCGGCATGATCGCGTCCGCATTGTTACTTTGTGCCAGGAAGGGCTCTCAACAAGGGAACTGTCCAGGTGTCTGAGTGAACCATAGCCATGCTGTTCGAACATGGAGGAGATACAGAGAAACAGGAACTGTCGATGACATGCTCACTGAGGCCACCCAAGGGCTACTACTGCAGTGGATGATCGCTACCTATGGATTCTGGTTTGGAGGAACTCTGACAGCAACACCAACATGTTGAATAATGCTTTCTGTTTGCAATAGAATGCATGATGCGCAACTTCACTCCCGACATCCATGGCAAGGTCCACCTTCACAACCACATCATGCAGTGCATTACAGATGAGCCTAACGACATGCCGAATGGACCACTCAAGATTGGCATCACGTTCTCTTCACCAATGAGTATCGCATATGCCTTCAACCAGACAATCGTCGGAGATGTGTTTGGAGGCAACCTGGTCAGCCTAAACACCTTAGACACACTGTCCAGCGATTGCAGCAAGGTGGAGGTTCCCAGCTATTCTAGAGTGGCATTATGTGGGGCTGACGTATGCCGCTGGTGGTCACAGAAGGCGCCGTAATGGCTGTACTATACGTGAATTCCATCCTACAACCGATAGCGCAATCACGTTGGCAACCATGTTGGTAGCATATTGGCGAGGCATTCGTCTTCACGGGTGACAATTTGTGCCCCCATCGTGCACATGTGAATGACTTCCTTTCAGGATAACGACATCACTTGACTAGAGTGTCCAGCATGTCCTTCAGACAGGAACCCTATCGAACATGCCTAAGATAGATTGAAATGGGCTGTTTATGGACGACATGACCCACCAACCAGTCTGAGGGATCTACACCAAATCGCCGTAGAGGAGTGGGACAATCTGGACCAACAGTGCCTTGATGAACTTGTGGATAGTGTGCCACAACAAATACAGGCACGCATTAATGCAAGGGGATGTGCTACTGCGTATTAGAGGTAGTGGTGTGTACAGCAATCTGGACCACCACCTCTAAAGGTCTCGCTGTATGGTGGTACAACAATGCAATGTGTGGTTTTCATGAACAATAAAAAGAGCGGAAATGATGTTTATGTTGATTTCTATTCCAATTTTCTGTACAGCTTCCGGAACTAAGCTGATGCAAAAGTTTTTTTGATATGTGCATAAGAAGAAATTTGATTCTAATACGAAGCACACTATAAACCTGACCTCACCAAGTATCTTTCTATTTAAGAATTATTCTAACTTTTACCTCCCAACACCAAACATTTTACATTCTCTCATTCCGCCCCCGTCTATTAGGCATAAAATTTCTCCATTCCTTCGCCCGCATCTCGTGGTCGTGCGGTAGCGTTTTCGCTTTCCACGCCCGGGTTCGATTCCCGGCGGGGACAGGGATTTTCTCTGCCTCGTGATGGCTGGGTGTTGTGTGATGTCCTTAGGTTAGTTAGGTTTAAGTAGTTCTAAGTTCTAGAGGGCTGATGACCATAGATGTTAAGTCCCATAGTACTCAGAGCCATTTGAACTATTCTCCATTCCAACATACCTACGCCTATTACGTGAATCCTTCCGCAACCTAATACGAATGGTTTGTGATTCATGGAAAAAGATTCCTGGGCACCTAGGTACAAAGACACTTGTTTTGAAATTGTAAGTGATAGTTATAAACTCTTATAACCATGTTTCAAGTCTCTGTCGTACTTTTAACAATAACGGGTGCACTTGCAGAAAGGAGTTGTTAACAACATGTAACCTCTCTGAATATTTCCTACTGTTACGCATACAGTAATCGAATAACGATATCAATTTATACTTTTTTTTAAACACATGTGCAGCAAATTACTCTACTCACCAAGTGTAATGAAGTATATATTGACGACCAGTAAACACAATTTATGACGCTCCATTGTTGTCTATATGTGACTGTATGCTATAAACTAAGACAAGTTTCACGTATTACTCGACACACCACTGTCATACACAGCCACTGACATTTGACAATACGACGACACAGTCCAGGCTCAAAATAAACAACACCAAAGACATTATACGCCAAAAACTTTCTCACATCTCTTCCATCTGTGAGCTCCATCAATGGTTTCCGTCCATACACATGTCTGTGTTTCCATCTAGGAGTTTAACCTCCTTGGTTTCTATGTACATCTACAGAGTAAAGGCCCGTCCACACGCAACGATCTGTCTGCGCAAATGTCTGCGCACATCAGATCTGCGCAGACAGATCGTTGCGTGTGGACAGGAGTTTTGCACCAACCTGAGGTGTGTGCAAACATGGAAGTTGGAGTTGGAGGTTTGAGCGAAACCTCTCAAATCTGTGGGTTCAAACCACATCTGCGCAGACAAGTTGGAGCGTGTGGACAGCAGATCGCCGCAAATCTGGCGCGAAACAGCTCTTTGCTCAGTCTAGTGTTTGTATTTGTGCGCACAGGGCATTAAAATGGCTGATACTCGTCGGTGTTCTCGAGAGTTTGTAAGTGAAGTCATTGAAATATATATAAACCACCCATGTTTGTGGAAGATTAAAAGTAAAGAATATAGTGACGGAGACTAAAAGACAGCAGCATACACTGCTGTAATTGAAAAATTGCCGGCAGTTGCCGACACGGCAAACAGAGAAACAGTAATAAAAAAAATAAAAAAATTCGTTGCGAACTCTGTCTAGAATTCAAAGTGAAGTTTTGCATCCTGTAACAAAAGTTTGTAACAGGTTGCTTCTACACAGTAGCGAACTGAAAATGCCTACTCAGAAACAAAGTAAACCATAGCTCATTGGTCATGTAGGTATATAATCTCTAATAATATAGGCCTACTGTGTTTCAAACACGTCTACAACATTAAAAATATTATCTGTAACTTTGCAGACTTAATTTACTTGACTTGCCTTCATGAACTCATCCTACAGGACAGCGTAAATAGCTTCACATGTGTTGGGTATTATTTCACTCAACGCTTGTTTCGATATTGCCGTTGAAAATTCCAAATCATTGTAGCTGTTGCTACAAATCTTAACGTTACTGCCAGCCGTTCATGAGGAGAAATTGCCATTCTCATGAAGTATTTTTTCTCATAATATGAGGGGTTACAAGCTTTAAGAGATAATTATAAGTTTCGACATCCATCCGCAAATAATTTCGACAGTCGTTAGGTTCGCCCTGCAACTCTCGCAGTAAATTTACGTGAGAAAACTGCTTTCGCTTTAGCAGCCAATGTCTACACCATTTTTACCGCTTTCTCTGTTTCCTGCGGTTGGTCTGAATGTTTTTTGCAACACAAGTTGCGAACACAGACCACAACAAAACTTCCTCCATTTCTATATTTCAAAGTAACTGAATTAAATTTTTGACGTTTACGGAGAGCGTAGTCGCTTGCCACTGATATTTCTTTTCTACACCGACAGATGGCGGGCGAGTAGTAGATTGGGGTTTGTGTCGTGTGAACACACCACATTTGCAGCGATCTTTTGCATGTACAGACATCTGCGCCGATGTCTGCGCAGACAGATCGTTGTGTGTGGACTGGGCTTTAGCCATAGGGTATAAAAATCTCTACTCTACAGAGGGCACAGTAAACAGTCGCAATACTTCGCCTCGATTTTGTTGCCCACTGCGCCAGCAGCGCGCCAAGCGGCGCGCCAAGCGGCCAGTAAGTTAAAGTGTAGAGTTCGGCGCGATCGTGAAAGCTAAAGCGAATAGTAGTAGTTAATTTTGGTTTATACAGTGCTTTTTACAAATGGGAATGTAGTGTAGCGGAATAAATTGCAGCAACAACAAGAAGAAGATACCACATGTATTGTTTATGTTTCCTAAGGACCCTTGAAGTATACACCATCACATTACCAAACTGTCTCGTCAGGATTCGCTTGCAAACTACATGTATATTAATGATTAATGTTTCGTTTTTAGAGCAGAAAATGGATAGTGAATAGGAGACGAGAACATCTTAGGAAAAAAGACCATGTCTACCTTTACAATAATGTTAAGTTTTGTCTATTACACGTCGAACAAAACTAGTTCATGAATGCTGATACTAATAAACTCGTGTGGAATGCAGTTAACCACATTGTCTAACATTCCACATAAGCCACCTCATTTGACGCTAAAGTGGAAAGTGCCACAGAGGTTCGACAATCCGTCTAACGCTGTAAAACACTCATATAAAGATTTGAAATGGCTGCTTCTGTGCCATAGATCAGTGCCAGGTTCATCTGAATCGTCAACACAGACCTGCTTTTGGTTTTGCTATACGTGAAGACCGCCTTAAACTGACTTCCTCTGTTTAATATTATTCCTCAATTTGATTCTCAGGTAGCACATCAGCTTCCTCTATTCTCGACGTCCTCTGTTTCAGTTTCCATCTCTGTTTCAGCACTATCAACATCATGCTTGGTTGCATTACTGTATCATTTTGACTACTTTCGTTTATTTTAGGTCTACAATCCTCTAAAAATACTACGTCTCTACTACTTATTATCTTCTTATTAACAGAATTACAAAATCTGTAGCCTTTTGAATCCTCACAGTAGCCAACAAAAATATATTTTTGAGATTTTGCATCCCATTTTCCTCTTAATAGATTTGGAATCTGAACCATGGCTTCAAATCCAAAGACTTTCAAGTGCTTTAGATCCGGTTTTATTTCCCAGTCCATACTTCATAAGGTGTCTTGTGTCTCATAGCTTTGGTAGGTGATCCGTTAATTAAATACACTGCTGTTGACACAGCCTCTGCCCAAAAACACTTAGGTAGCTCAGCATCGCTTAAGATACTTCTTGCCTTTTCTACAGTAGTTCTGTTGGCTCGTTCTGCAACTCCATTCTGAGAAGGACTGTAGCGAATGGTAGTCTGATGCGTAATACCCATTCCATTCAACTGTTCCTTAAACTGTCTGTTTACATATAATGATCATTTGTTTGATCTAATAATTTTAATTTTCTTCACAGTCTGTCTTTCGACTAATTTGCAATAAACAACAAATACATCATTCACTTAATCCTAGCTATTTAATAAAATAAACATACATGTACCTAGAAAAATTATCTATGAATGTCAGGAAATAGAAGCTACCTCTTTAGGATTTATTCTCCATAGGTCCACAGAGATTTGAGTGTATGAGTTGCAAGACTTTGGTGGATATGCTCTGATTCGATTTAAATGGCAATCGAGCCTGCTTCCCTTGCAAACACACCTCACATTGGACATTATACGTTCTATAATTTTCCATTCCATTTGCCACATTCTTCAGTAAAGTCATACTTTTCCTATTCAAATTTCCAAGTCTCCTATGCCACAAGAAACCTTTTGCAGCATAAACAGAGTAATTTCGTGCTTTGGTAGTATTTTAAATTGTATTCACTTTGTAAATACCTCTTACATTACTTCCAGTAGCTACAGTATCACCACAAGAGTCTATCATTTCGGCTCCCTCTGTATCTAAGATAACTTTATTACCCTTCTTTACTATTTGCTTACTGACAACAAATTAGTTGCAATTTTCTTTACATAATGTACATCATGAGCAGTAACAATTTCCTTTTCCCCATTCACAAGAAAATAAGACCCACTTTTCCTGCGAGTTCACACTTTAACTTAGATCATTCAACTGTGGAATTCCAATGTCAGTCCTTGACTGAACGTCATACAAACGCTTTGGTAATGTGCACAGATGCTCCTGAATCTAGGAACCATTCTGCATGATCGTCACTCGCTTCATTAAAAGAGTAAAAGACAGAAAATGCCTTACCTTTACGAGTAGTCTTTCTCTCAGGACTACTAGAATTATCATGCTTCTTTTCTTTTATACTTAACTTTTCGTTACACTGTGAAGCAATATGTCCAATTTTCTGGCATCTGAAACATCTTATTGGCTTCTTCTTCTTGTACTTAGAGTATAAAGTCGACACTGTTACTTTTTCTGAAGCATTAGAATCTTGTTCATTCTTTACATCCTGTATATTCTTTACTGTAACACTATCCACTGTATTGGGTATTCCCAAACTTTCCAAATCCATAATCACTGGCGAATATTTCTCTGGGAGTCTAGCTAATAATAAAGTTCCAATCCATTAATGTGCAATTTCAAAACCAATATTCCTCAGACGATTGGAGATTGAAATTATTTTATTCACATATTTAGACACGCTTTTACACTGATTCAATCTTATGGTAATCAGCTCATGAAGTAATCCTACTTTTCTGGTTAAACCACCATCTTCAGATGAGTTTTTCATTAGGCCCCATACCTCTTTTGCTGAAGTAGCCTTTTCTGTGTGAATATAATTCACTGAATCAATCAAATGGATTAGTTTTGATTTCGCCTTCTGATCCTTAATAGGAAAACTTGATTCCGTAGGTTACAATTTACTGTTTACGATGTCCCGTAAGTCGTCCAAGTGCAAAGATGCTTCAACGGCAAATTTCCAGGTCGCGTAAATTTCGCCCCCTACAAGCCACTCTATTTGCGGTATCTGTGTTGTACTCATTTTACAGTTTTTTTCTTCTTCATATAGCGTACACAGTCCAACTTTATATGAACTTCCGCGTAATTTTTGCGCAAATGCACATAATCTTAAAGCTTATTATTTAGCTTTAATCCAGTAGCTGGGCAGATTAACGCAGCTAAATGACAAATAACAAATATTTAAGGGACAAAATAAACTTTTGCTTTATTCACACAACACATATTAATACATTAATACATTTGGCTACGCAAATATATTACGTTGCCCATCAACAATCGCAGAACATGTATATTCCACAGAGTCTAATTCACTCCGTGCATCATATCTTGTGCGCCACTATGCATGATGGAAAATGTTTGTTCACATAACCCCAACAGTTATCCGTCTCTAGAAAAAGCGTATGGAGTATCAGAACGTGCAGATCGCTGGACTTCGTGCAAAAATGTTACAGGAAAAGGAAAGTGCCTATCATTTTAAATACAGACAGCAACGGAAACTGTATCAGAGGGATCAAGAATAAACAAATTTTGAAGACTATAAGATCCCGATATTTAAAAGAAGATGCCCCTGACTTCTTGTTATGCCAGATTAGCATGCCACCTGCAAAATGGAAAGACAAAAATAAGCTGTTTGCTTTAAATTTATTATATTACAGCACTCAGGCATACAGGCTCTGTCAGAATACTTTATGCTTCCATCATTGCATACATTACAGAGGTATGTAGAAGGCATACAAATAAAATGTGGGGTAAGTGACAATATGTTCTACCTTTTAAAGCAGAAGGTACAGCATTTCTCCAACACTGTATGAAAAGTCTCTAACAGCAAATTTAACATACGGCAGCAGTTCTAACAGTGAGTGTAAACCCCGAGACCTCAAAGTCAATGTTGTTGTTGTTGTGGTCTTCATTCCTGAGACTGGTTTGATGCAGCTCACCATGCTACTCTATCCTGTGCAAGCTTCTTCATCTCCCAGTACCTACTGCAGCCTACATCCTTCTGCTTAGTGTATTCATCTCTTGGTCTCCCTCTACGATTTTTACCCTCCACGCTGCCCTCCAATACTAAATTGGTGATCCCTTGATGTCTCAGAACATGTCCTACCAACCGATCCCTTCTTCTGGTCAAGTTGTGCCACAAACCCCTCTTCTCCCCAATTCTATTCAATACCTCCTCATTAATTATGTGATCTACCCATCTAATCTTCAGCATTTTTCTGTAGCACCACATTTCGAAAGCTTCTATTCTCTTCTTGTCCAAACTATTTATCGTCCATGTTTCACTTCCATACATGACTACACTCCATACGAATACTTTCAGAAACGACTTCCTGACATTTAAATCTATACTCGATGTTAACAAATTTCTCTTCTTCCGAAACGCTTTCCTTGCCATTGCCAGTCTACATTTTATATCCTCTCTACTTCGACCATCATCAGTTATTTTGCTCCCCAAATAGCAAAACTCCTTTACTACTTTAAGTGTCTCATTTCCTAATCTAATTCCCTCAGCATCACCCGACTTAATGTGACTACATTCCATTATCCTCGTTTTACTATTGCTGATGTTCATCTTATATCCTCCTTTCAAGACACTGTCCATTCCGTTCAACTGCTCTCCCAAGTCCTTTGCTATCTCTGACGGAATTACAATGTCATCAGCGAACCTCAAAGTTTTTATTTCTTCTCCATAGATTTGAATACCTACTCCGAACTTTTCTTTTGTTTCCTTTACTGCTTGCTTAATATACAGATTGAATAGCATCAGGGAGAGGCTACAACCCTGTCTCACTCCCTTCCCAACCACTGCTTCCCTTTCATGCCCCTCGACTCTTATAACTACCATCTAGTTTCTGTACAAATTGTAAATAGCCTTTCGCTCCCTGTATTTTAACCCTGCCACCTTCAGAATTTGAAAGAGAGTATTCCAGTCAACATTGTCAAAAGCTTTCTCTAAGTCTACAAATGCTAGAAACGTAGGTTTGCCTTTCCTTAATCTAGCTTCTAAGATATGTCGTAGGGTCAGTATTGCCTCACGTGTTCCAACATTTCTACAGAATCCAAACTGATCTTCCCCGCGGTCGGCTTCTACCAGTTTTTCCATTCGTCTGTAGAGAATTCGCGTTAGTATTTTGCAGCTGTGACTTAATAAACTGATAGTTCAGTAATTTTCACATCTGTCAACACCTGCTTTCTTTGGGATTGGAATTATTATATTCTTCTTGAAGTCTGAGGGAATTTCGCCTGTCTCATACATCTTGCTCACCAGATGGTAGAGTTTTGTCAGGACTGTCTCTCGTAAGGCTGTCAGTAGTTCTAATAGAGTGTTGCCTACTCCCAGGGCCAATAACACAATATATTTCTCCCTCTATTTGACAGTTGCTTGTCCCACTTACAATAATATAGGGGTCATACTTGTGGCAACAAGCGACAATGACTAAAACATGGTAGGCCTACTGAACGACAAATTGAGCGTCAATCCCTTTTGCATGTAGAGGTACATGTCTGTGCTTCTTATGTGTGAATCTGTGTGTTTATATTCCGTTGATATCAACGTGATAATCTGCAGTTCTACCCAATGTCAGAAGTGTTTCTTCACGAATGTGTTGTATCTTGCCACTGGTTTCATGATTTTTATCCCTACTTGCGCTTATTTTAGGATCATTTTTAGAAACATCTATGTCTTCTGTTATTACACACAGTCTTGGACGCAAAAAATTAATTCAAATATTTCGTAAACCACGTAGGAAAGGGATGCAAAACAAACATTATGCTTATGACGCATCTGAAGTTCTCCTTTCTCGGCGCTTGGAGCGCTAGTGTCGTTCCAGCTGTCAGACAGTAACAACTTTTACAACAGTGAGTGTCGCGACTGTTATGTTAGACTGTGATGGAGGCAGCATAGCCTGCTGCACATGTTCTGAACGCCAAACCAGGCAAGTCATGTGATGTGTCATATCGACATCTCGCACTTTATATATCGAAAAATAGCGAGACACTGTGTTATAAAGGCTTGTACTGTAGAGATAATTAGGCCATGGCCGTGTTTTTACGAGACAAATGCTACGTAAATTTGCAAGTAGGTTTGGGTAATCTGTCAGTTAGTGTGTACATATTGGGCTATGATGCAGATAAAATGTATACACGACAGTCTCATTAATTTCCTCCAATCTGTGGTGGTTCTAAAACCCTTGTATCTATCTAAGTATGTATGTATGAGACTGTTTCCTATATAGTGTTATATTAACGCAATTAATTAGAACAGATTCGACAATATGAACAAGTGCACTAGAAAACCTAAAAAAGATATTTTATTGGTTGCCTGTTCTTTTATTACTCCAAAATTCTAATATTGACCTTGTATTTTTTATTTATTTGTGCATAGCGTATGGTTTTATGTTTCTGATGAGATAGCGAAAAAATGTAATAGATATTTTACTTGTCCGTAAAAAGCAGAAAGGTAGGCAATGTAAAACTGAAAATAATAATGGACAAGCACCTGGCGCAAATCGCTTACCATATTTACTGTAACAATTTCAAGCTCCTAAATGTGCTGTTTTTTCATGACACTTTGTTGCTGTCTACAGTGTCATTGTGAAGTAATTAATTAAAACAGAAATTCGACAATATCAGTAAGCAAAGTAGAAAATGTCGAAAATAATGTTGGCTGTCAATTCTTATCCCATTAAGGAAAAAAGTAAATGAAGTGGAATCTGAGCTATGGTACTATGGCAAAAAGCACATAACCATCGCTCTTCACATTTCAGGCCATCATTAGTTCTTGGTATCAAATTGTTAAGATTTCTGTAAATGCATGTATGAAGTTTCATAGTATTTCTGAAAGTGATCTGTATGTAGCAGTGAAGTGATAACCTCAAAATAAGCTGAAGCTCTATACAGTCTAAAAAGTGCCATCCCAAAATCACGTGACTTGAACTGCAGGAGATGTTGTAAACAAATTCACGTTTTATGGATATGGATGCTCACTCCATTGATATTTGTACTGTGTAACTTCCACAAGAAGGTTAATATAAGGGGAGGTGGCGTTACCTATGCTCCATACAAACATTGGCTGAAGCCAGGAGGGGCAGGGGGGGTGCCAGAGCACCATGTTTCTGTGTCCAAAATAAGAGTTTCTCCCTTGAAATTCTGTGTGAAACATGCCCTCTTTACTTAAAGCCACTGAATTGACAGTTATACCTGAGTATTTACTTAAATATGACACAATTTCATGGACAAATACTACTGATCAGAGAGTTGAGAATGTATTAGTTGATGCGGAATTTCATTTGTTACGCATACCTACATAGCGGCAACAGTAGATCGTTTTAATTTAACTCTTATTATTAGTTGCATTATTTCACAGAAGAAGATCCTGCCAATCATTTTATTCCACGTACCTACCAAAATGAACGATTTCCATATTGTCATCACTGGAATGGCGCTTTTAGTCAGCTCAAAACATGGTATGAAAATTGTTTCAAGTTAGACCATTTATATATACTCACTAGAACGAAAATTGTACACTTCATTACAGGCAAAGCCTCACATAATATTATCTTCACGAAATATGTAGGTCAGTTTCAATGCTGTCTATTTCGTTTTTTTATTTTTCCATATTCTAGAATAGATACCTCTAATGAATTTTATGTAACCATTATACTCAACAGTGGAGATCTATTCAGTTATCACGTCTGTAAAGGAATATTCAACAAAGGCTATCACACTTCAATGATAGTGTTATTTACAGCTCCAGTACTCTGTCTCTCAAATTCTTTATTTATCAAAATTATTAAGTAACATAGTTTAGTGTAATTCCATAAACAGTGAAACCAAAATGCAAAATTTTTAGATGCAATAGATTTTGTCTTCCTGTATAACTAAAAAGTCAGAATGTTTAATTTATGAACCAGTACAGTACCTCACACCACAATTTTTATAGATGATATTCTTAAAGAAAAATAACTGATGAAGATTTACTCAAAGTAGATGAAAATTAATGTTTTTGTACAAAACGTATTACTTGGCTACATCACTGTTTTCAGTCAATAATTTAGAGATCTGCAAACAATTTAGAATCACTTTTTACATTTTAGAAGCATAAGATCAATATAGTTCAGGGAACACATTCACTGCAACATCCATAAAAAATTAAATGGAAAAGTTTGCCCTAAATCCACAATTTCTTATTTAGTGATACAAAAGTTATTATGCTCTTTTAATTGGCTATTGAAAAGTTCTAGTGAAAAATCATTTTAAAACACCAGGGCTGTAAGAAATGCTGTTACAGATGTAGTACTTGATGTTTCTCTTGTGTTTGTGCTAATAATAATAATGAAAAAAGGTAAAAAGTAATCATGGCGATGCACTTGATGGAGTCACAAAGTGTACGTCAATATGTTTCAGAAAGAAGTTGATACATCACATTAGTTTGAGAGGCACCCACATGCCTTGCTCATACTGTGGCATAAAGCAGTCAGGCCTGCAAGATGAGTGGTCTGCCAAGCGAGTGGATTCATTCTTATTTATCGAGTAACATGAACTCACGTACTCACAATTAAGTTACAAATTATCATCCTGTATGAATAATACACAACGGAAACGCGCATCTGACTATCAGTGATTCACAGAACTCTGACTGTTCACTACGCACTGGCAATACCACATTTTCTTTTTGTCTTTTATTTAATGGCTTTTATCAACACGTGGCCACCGCACTGAATATGAATGGCGCACACATTATAAATTCGGGACGTCATGACAACACACAATTCGAAGGAAAAGTCCACCAATCTTTTTCTTTTCACTATCTTATTTATTCCGATAAATTCTATAACATAAACACACAAATACTATAACCTACAACAATAACACATGAGAAATTCCGCCCAGTGGGCATGGCTTTACATTGGTGAATCTCTATTTTATGGTCTCGTAACTAACGCTACAGTGCACTTTCTGGATAGGATGGTGGATCTTTTATTATATCTCACACTTCGACTCTCACAATCATCATCACGAAACTTTCCTCCAGATCGAGCGGTACAGAAGAAACAAGCATAACCCACTAATCTTTTGAAACTACCTTGCTACTCTCCCATGCAAACCACACATACCCGAATTACATGACATACATCACACTACAACATGGAATACAATACACTAAATAGTCACAACACTATCGCTTTCAGCTTTCCCACTTCAATTAGTATTTATCCCAGTTTCACACGACACTGCAACACTTTGTAGTTCTACTTTCCTACTATGAACTCTGGAGATATATGCACGTCTTCCTGTGCAATGCAAGCCAAGTGGCGTTGCTGGATAGACGGCCGACTCACCTTGCTTCTCTCTCAGAGTTTGAATCTAGCGTCACACGGAATCATATCACGCAAAGTAATATTAAGAACATATTCATCACACACGCGAGTCCTCAACTGATACCATGGACGAGTACTTCTCTTTATCCTTTGTCTCATACACAGATTGAGACTCACACAGTACTCACCACGTGGAAGTACTCGTCTCTAATTTAAAGTCCTGCACACGCCATTTCTTAAATATTTCAACTTATGGTACACACGCTATTTCTTAAATATTTGAACTTATTGTACACACGCTGGTAATTCAGCTTAACTTATGCACACGGAAGTATTTCAACTTATTGCTACACATGGTTTCATTGTGACCGTTGGTCACTTCCGAAGATTACTACAATCCCGTTAATATTACCTGCCTGACATTTAATTCTCCCCACAAAAGTTCCTGAAATAGAGAAATTATTATTTCAAACTACTCTTAAATATTCCACATGCATACCATATCTCCACTCTTTTGTCTTTACGGAGCACAACTAAGACAGGTCTTAACAGCACAAGATCCAGCGGCAGAGTGCTGAAACATGGCCGTTATTCAGGTCCTCTCGCACCTCTGTCGAGGCGGGGGAAGACCATGCTACCATATTGGTCAGCCACATTTCAGGCGCTCAAAGCTCAGGTAAATTTCATCTCTTTGGTCCCACCAAAGGTGACCAAAGGATCGTCTCAAAGATGATCATATATTCACATTCACTATCTGCGGTTAGCAGACGACCATACATTCATTCATTTCACAGATCTCACCAAACTGGATGTAGGGATTTATTTTGTGGGAGTGCACATGTGATCAATTAAATAAATAAATTGTCATTCTTTCCCACACTGGTATCCGGCTTCGCTGTATTAATTGAAATTGAGTTATTTTACAAAAAAATGTGTTGTTCTGACAAAAGTAATGAAGTATGTTGTACCTATTTTCAATGTTGGGCGGTACTGTGCCCTTTCAAGTTCCCTAGTAGAAAACATAGTAGACACTTCATTACATTATTCAGATTAGAATTTCGCTTCTTGAGGTGACAGTTTTTTTTTTTGCCGAAGAAGCTTTATTTTCTTATGGTACTGCTTGTTTTCTTTACACACTGCATTCAATTTGCTCTTCATATGAGAAGTAGCGTCACCATGTGGTGTGTCTGTATTGAATGAACCATCTTGTGGCAACACTAGAAGACAGATTCAAGAAATTTCCAAAGTATCAATACATGTTACAAGATTTTTTAATTCCATAAATTACAATTTCTGGAACAGTGGCGCCCAATCTCTACTCTTTACTTCATAGATTATCTGATTTTTTAAATTAAAACAGACCAATCTTCGAGTTTGTCAATCGCTTTGCTTCATAGATCACTAAGTATTCTGCATACACCCTCCCCATCGCCCACACCATCCAATGATCACTACTGCCACTGTAATAATATAAAATAAAAACTGAATCCCATCTACCACCCTCCCTAATCACAAATCTTACACATGAGTAGCAGATAAGGAGTAAGGCAGGCTAAAGAGGTTCTACCATATACATTTATTCAGCCACAGGTGTCCACAGGAGAAAAATGTATTTGTTTCAGGATCACTGAAAACATACTCTCTTGAGAATTTAAAGACTGGTCATTCACTTGTGCATCATGTTTTACTGATAATGTGATATCCTGTGATGGTTTCTGCAAAACACGTCTTGTCTTGGAACCTGCAACATTACAGTTGCTGAAATATACAGCATTTTATCAGTAGGCTATGCTCGAGTTCTATTGCCTGAAAATGTAATAATTTTTGCATTTAGTTACGTTATTTATAAGGCTAATGGCAGATATAATGTGATAACAAAAATAGTTCATTGTCTGTTTGGAGGACTATCAATTTGTATAGAGACTGGTTGGCAGTTGTATAGTTATTGTAAACCGCTGTTTGTAACCTATAACATAGCAATAGCATACAGAACTGTTTTGTATAGCCGTTTCCAGCGGTAAATATCAGACTAGAGCCATCCAATACAGCCAACAGTATGTTAGTAGAAATTTGAACTGCCACACCATTTTCTGAAGTCTAGCAGATATTGTTGAGAATCGAACGAAATTAACTATTAAATGAAGTGAAAGTAACCATGACATTCAATTTATGGAACAGAAATATTTTTGGGCAGCTTTGTATAGCCTACACACACTAGAATATACTAATCCATTCTCAGTAGCCTATTAAATCACTTTTAAAATAGGAACCTTGTTAATTTCATAATCCCATACACGTTTTTCAAACTATATATATATATATATATATATATATATATATATATATATATATATATATATATATATATATATATACACAAGAAGCACAAAAGCTTCCTAACAGAATAATTGGAACAGAGCACAGCAATAATGTGCACAAAAAAGAAAATAAATTAGCAGGCTATGTTATAGATTTTAAGTAAATTGTCACTTTTTGGTCACAATGTTCACTCAATGGATTATTTCAAACATAAACAAAGAAGTAAAATATACATCACACACGAATACCACATTGAACCACACTGTCAGGAAATTCTCTTATAGATACAGACCATCACTTAAAAATTACAATCTTGTATCAAACATCTAGTGCAACTTACACTCTGCAGGTATGAGGGAAAATGAGAAAATGCATGGCAGGGCGCTGTCTCTGAAGCGAACATATGTTAGAGATGTCTGGTCAATGTCAGCGTCTTGAATACTCTGAACATATAATATTATACTATGTTGGTTCCCAGTCATTTCGGCAAAGTGCCTTGATACACAAATTTTTTCTTGTGGTGCCTTTTGGGAACCTATTTCTCGTAAACATAAAAGTTTGAAGGCAATGAGTGAAACCACTGAAGCACACAGCCCTTATTTAAACAAGACTTATTTGTTTAGCTACAACATTTACCTGTGGAAAGTAACAGCTGATATTCCATTTCTGTTAGTGCATCCGTAGACAACACAAGTAACTATTTTTTCATTGTTATTTCATGCACAACAGAGCTATGGGCACACGCAACACACAATGTTCTGTGGTCTTAAGGAAATAGCGGAGTTTCTGGCTTATTCTTCCGGCCTTAGGCCATCTCCATAGATTTTAACCTCTTTGAGTTTCCATCAAGGATGCTCATTCTAATTTCATTTATGTTTGGTTGGTAACCAATACTTTCGTAGTACTAGTGTACTTAAACTGTGAAAAAAGTAGGGAACAAATTAATTTCTTTTGAAATAACCATTTAAAGCAGAATCTCTGACATGTATAGCGGAGATAACAGTGAGGTAGGTCAGTATGACCTGTCCGAAACCTCAAAACTTCAGCAAATATTACCAACACCCCCATGGCTTATCAGAAGATCTCCATATGGAGACGCAAGATTTAATAACATCTCGCAAAAGACATGATCGGCATCTAAGGCTTTTAACAACTTAGTTACATCGAGTTCACCTAAGGCCAGCAAAAACCAAGATTTGGAGCATTTAAGACTTTTAACAACTTAGTTACATTGAGATCACCTTAGGATAGCAAGAACCAAGATTTGGACCACCTGATGGAGTTTGTACTTGATAAAAATTGGATTCCTCACGAGATAAACAAAATGGTTCCAACAGAACAAGAATTGGATGTAGAGGAATGTTCGATACAAGTCGACGGTTTTTAGCAGGGCCATAGGAACATGCGACGAACACTGTAGATAATATTGCGACTATAAGATGATGTTGATGGCGATTTTTTCGAATGGGCTAAGGTACAGATCAGTCTTTCACCACAATATGCCATTTTAATATCACATTCGATTAGCTTCCCCAACTCATGACCAAACTGTCACATTCCAACCTAACCTATACTTAGGGCTAAGTTACAGATCAGCCTGTCACCAGAATGCGGTTTTCTTTCTTTTCTTTTCTTTTTTTTTTCAAACTCGTTGGCTTCGCCAACTAACAACAAAACTATTCATATATGCACCAAAAGGTGGCATGACACCGGCTATTAACATTGCGTCACTGGCCAAAAGCAGGCTACTTATATGTAACATCCCTCTTGATCCCAAGACCCTTCCAGTCTCTCAAGCAGGAGCAATAAGAGTCATGATAAGATTAGTCAGTTTATCAGAAACACAAAACAAACAGTCGTGGAAAATCTCCAGGTTAACGTTGAGGATAACTCTATGCAAATAGATAACAACATGTAATGGTTCATATGGATGTTACTCCTATTCCAAAATATTCCAGCAATATATCTCTGGAGAATTGCAGACGTTTTCAGAGAAATCCTAATTTTCATGAACTTACTGACACCTGGCCACTTGTGGTCTATATAGAAAGGTGGAAAAAACGTAGATCATTTGCACCCTATGGGTTTAGAGAAATTTTTACATCTCTCCCTACCAGAAATCTCTTCTGTTGATGAAAATAAAGTAAAAATAGCACCAAAATCTTCTGACAAGCCAATTTTTTAGTTCATAACAAAGTAATAAGAACAAAAATTTACAGGCCTACACATCCTTGTTTATTATTTATAAGGTGGAAACAATCAGAAAATCCAACACAGTCATTCAAGAAATAAAGATTTTAGACATTGTACAGTTTGTTTATTCAGTTATTGGTGCTTGCATATTTACCAAGAAATATGGTTCAGATCAAATAGTGAAATTACAGACCTGTGTATTAACTTTTGATTCACAAAGCTTACTGGAGTCAGCATCAGTACATGTAACAAGGTGCCTTGTTGACTAATGTATTGCATCTGTCTCTCTGTTCTATAACTGTCTTTGATATGGACACATTAGCAAACAATGTTGTTCACAGTTGAGACGCGTCAAGTGTAATGAACTACATCAATTGAAAGCCTGCTCTTCTCCCAGTGTTCTATGTGCTTACTGTGGGGGCCATTGTATATCCAGAGGTGGGTCATGTCCATAAAACCAAGCAGACGATGAGCTCAAGAACACATCACACATAATAAAATAGATTTCGAAGCTGCACTGAGTGATGATTACTCACCTACATATGCATCCGTCACAGGGAAAGGTCGGCTATCCCTGGCTATGTCGGGTATTTCTCTTTCACCAGCTACAGCATTCTGGATGTCCAACATTATTTTCCCACCACACCCAGAATCAAAGATGCTGGATTCTCAAAATGGCTATAGAATGACCTATGACAGTTGGATACAGCACAACAGAGTAACAAAACTCATGAGACTCTGAGGAATCAGACACAAATTTCAAAATATAATGAGATCCAGTAGTGGCTGTATACAGAAACATGCTCTGTCCCACTGAACAATCTGTTATTAGTATACATTGAAATCCATATTATTCTAGCTTCCAGAATTTAACAGCACATCAAGTATCTAATCATCGAACTACTCCTAATTCTACAGAAATAATTGAGGGAATAACAAAAGTTACTGATATTACAATAAAAACACAAGATATAATAGCAACATGAATGAAAGTGATATCAGCCAATTAATAACAAACATATTTCAACCTCACTCACTTTAAATTATGAAACCTTTGAAAGTGCTGCAATGGAACACAAGGTCAATAAACTCTAACAGAGAAGGCTTACAAAAGGAATCATATATTAATCAGACTGATTTAGTTGCTCCATGTGAAACATGGTTCAAGTCATGATATACTGTTGGAATAATAAACTGCACTGTCATAAGCAAAAACTGTCTATATGGGAAGGGAGGTGTCATCAGTTTAATAATAAATACTATTCCCCACACTATGAACTCTTCTTCGTTCTGCCAACATTCTGCTACTGATATTACACTCTGCTAACTGTGTTTTATTGATATTTCAAATTAGCATGTCAAAACAGATACCATAGGTTCCAATCATTTACCAATAGAGTTTCATGTAAACATAGAGTTAGATACTATGCACTTATGTTATACTAACAGCATATGGAAAATTAAAGAAGCTAACTGGAACACTTATAGGCGCACAATTAAATGGTCTATTGAAAACGGTGACATATGGAAGGTATACGATTATTAAGCATTAACTGACTCTGTAGAAACATTAGCTTCAGTCATTATTCAACAGAAAAAAGGTATCATGATCATGAAACAACGTTCCTGTCCTTGGTGGAATCTAGCATGTTCACAGAATCTGGCAAAATGCAGACTAGCTCTGCGACATTATCACCAGTATCCAACTATAGAGAATTTTTTGGAAGTACAAAGAATTATTGTGCAAGTTAACAGACTTCTAAAAAAACTAAAAAGGAAAATTAGATCAAATTCTGCTCTTCACTCTATAGGACGACTATTAAGACGAATATATAGAATAAGGCTAAGACCTTTCGTCACAACAGACTGGCCTCACTAATAATAAACCCTGCTAAGGCATGGTTAGGAAATGATATCAGTGTACTTACTCCTCCCTCAGATCCTTACTTGAATTTCCTACCTCCAGGTGAAATAGATCTCAACCATATAATATTTTGTCCTGTCTCTATAGATCATCTCAATAAAGCCAGTAAATCTTCAAGAGACACATATCCAGGTATAGACCATATTCATACTGGATGTTAGAGAACTTGCACACTGTCAGCAAAGAATTGCTTCTGAATATTTACAATTGTTACTGGATGACACAGGATCTACCGCTATCCTGTAAGACGCAAATAGTTTTACTAGTATTAAAAACAGGAAAAGACCCTAATTTGTACTCCAGTTATTGACCGATAGTGTTATCGTCATGTGTCACAAAAAATCTGAAGCGCAATCTGAAAGGAGACCAGAATGGTGGCTGGAAAGCTTTCAGTTAATGGTCAATAGTCAATGTGGATTCAGAAAAGGGAAGGGAATCAAAGATAATTTGTACACACTCACTAATGATAAAAAAATTGCATTATGAGAGAAAGGAGCAAATGTCCATGTACATATTCCCCTTCTCTTAGATAAATTAGGGGAGCTTGGTGTACAAGGTAGGCTGATATACAGCATTAGCACACCGATCTCTCAAAGAAAAATTAACTTAAATTCAAAGGAATTATGCATGGTCTCTTTCTAGGTTTACCACTAGGACAGTTGTAACTCCCTTACTTAAATTCATAGGAATTATGCATGGTCCCTTTCTAGGTTTACCACTAGGACAGTTGTAAGTCCCTTACTATATACTCTTTTTGCACACAATTTAGAAAATTCAATTCATCTACCTTCCAAAATTTTACAATGTGTGGATTATATATGTACATATTCCACCACAGACTCCTATTTTCAAGCTAAATCGAATCAGCTCACTTCTATAACTCACACAGATAAGTGGATGTCTATTAAAGGCCTCCTGATCTCCACAGAGAAGTCGGTGATCATCCTATTTTCTAAGTTGACTGATGTTAAGGGAGATGACGAAGTTCTGTTTGGGAGCTACACCTTCAAGATTCAATCTCAGCTTAGATTCCTAGGTATGATTTTTAATTCCAAGCTAAGCTGGTCACATCATATTCAAACTTTGATTATAAAATGTGAAGAAGGTTTGAATGTATTTCATTCACTCACCCATGTCTGGTAGAATGCACATCAGAGTCCAGTTCTCAATATGTACTGAGAGGCACTGATAGATCCTGCATCGATTATGGCTGTGTTCTAGTATATACCACACTGCTGCGCAGATACTCTTTAAAGGCACATTTGCATGTTGAGCTTTTCCTAGCATAAAACGTAATAACAAGTAATGAAATAAACAATTTGAGTAGTCTACAGATGTATAAATATTGTATGCAGCCGCTGGAAACATTTGAAGATTTTTGATCGTTATATTATTGGCGAAAGAGGCAGAGTCACCTTTCGTTTTCTACATCTTGTCCAAATTGGACATAAGTGGCACACCGCCATTAATACTACACTATTTTATTATTTTATTCACTAGTTGCAACCAAAGAGCACTAGTAAAAGCATAACGTAAGTGTACTTTTAATTGTGTTTTTATTTCAGAATATGCTGTAATTACTAAATCATGTATGTTTTATTTTGTGTCTTTAGTTATTGTAAGATTGTTGGGTGACTTGGCAGGGCAAAAAGTTTCGTACTTTTAAGCAAAAAGTTCCGTACTTTTAAGCAAAAAGTCGTCCAGGTCGATCCACCATCGTCTTCAGGTACTGTTTGATGACGAAGTCTGATTTTAGAGGAAACACAGAGAGAAGAAACATGGTTAAATACATGAACATACCTTTAACGAAAATGCCATGCTCAACTGCAGAGAGTTTGTATAATTTTTTAAAAATTCATTACTATAATTGACTGTATGGTCTCGATCCAGTTAGGAATGCGCCAAAATAAATTAATTAAAACTCCTTGCTAAATTAGACACTCTACAATTCTGAGCTATTCATACCTGCCTTGGAGCTAAACCTACAAACTTACTGTCAGTGGAGCCAAGGAAGATGCTACTTGACATTCGACGGCAAATTCTTGCTGATAAATTTTGTATTCAAGGCATGGTATGTAAGGGCAGCTCAGTCTGCAGAAATAAAGACAGCATTTATTATATTACGTTAGCTTTTAACAGATCTAGTTTCAATGTATGGCACCCTATCACTTCATAAATCAGATGTTCCAATCTATTACCAGTATTCAAGCATTGTCTAGATATACTCAGTTCTCAAGTACCAGTATATTATTTTAAATGAATTGCTTGGGAAAATACATTTAACAAACTCGGCACTCACTCCTATGTTACAGAAAAGTGGCCATACTTCACTTACCTTTACACTGACGGATCAAGAAGTTCTCTAAAGGAATATACTGGATGCATTTATATTAGTCACCACCATCAAGTACTGAAGATGGCCATATTACCCAAAACAGCTTCTTCATTCATAGCATTTTAGAGGCCCTTTAATTTATATTTTCAAGTTCATTCTCTTTGATTTTAGTTATGTGAGATCCCCAGAGTGTCCTTAAAAACATCAAGCATCACTGTTAGAATAAATAAACTGACATATTATCTCAATGTGATAAGGGAATTAATCACTGCCATAAGATAGGCCTAATTGTTAATCTTCTGTGGATACATTCTCAATTGGGTATAAAATACAATGAGAAAGTGTGCATCTTAACTGAACAAGTAATATCAACATGCAGTATTCTCGACTATAAAACACTGTACACAAATTGTATGCATGACGTCATGCATCTTGCTCTACTCCAATGGCAAGAGAAGTGGAATAAATGTAAACAACAGAAAGGTAGTTATTGAATCATGCTACAATCTGAAGTCATCTCCATACTGTGGTTCAGAGGGCTCAGGTAATCCATTTCATGACATGAACCACAAACTGTCTTCAATCCAACCATGCTTCCTTCCCACTTCATTTCTATCAAATTAACATTCACAATTCTCCTGCATATAAGTGCAGCTCTTAGGCAATCGTTTGTGTAAATCACATCTTGTTTTCTTGTGTGAAAGTTGAAAACGAATACAAGGATTTTATTAAAGTGATACAGTCATTGGATTATCAACTTCAACTAGCAACTACTCCTCTGTTATCCTGTAAATACATTAATCTATATAAAATAATGATAATTTCCTTAAGAATTTGTAGGTTGAATTGAAATTTACTTCACCTATATTTTATGACATGCTCAATATTGCAATATTTTTTGACAAAAATTACATATTTGATGGCTATATAAAAAGGGTTCTATCAAGGGCAAATAAATAATTTAAAAATTCTGACTCCTTGCTTTTATACACACACACACACACACACACAGATATATATATATATATATATATATATATATATATATATATATATATATATATATATACCATATGGTAGAAGTATTTCTACCTAGGTTTGTATCTATGATGGTTTCTCATTCTGATCCTAGATATCATGGCAATATTTATACCTCCATTGACAATATCATTTCTTTTATGTTGTTTGTTTAATTGACCACAGTATTACACCATTTAGCTATTCCTCAACAATAACAAATATATTACAAGCAGAAGAATTGTTTCTCTAGATCTAAATTAAACTTTAATGTCCATCATTGAGTAGTGCCAACCTTTAAATCTTGATATTTCTGGAACATAAAAATTCGATGTTGTAAGTTATTTTAATAATAATAATAATTTTTATTCAACATCAAATAATGTAGTGGATCTTTTTTTTTCTTTTTTTCTTCATTCTTTTCTTTTTATACTTGTAAACCATATGTAACCAACAGTAAAGTAACATGTTATTTTGTGCCAGTTATAATGTTGCTATACAAAAAAAAGGGGAGAAGAGATACTCTCTTCAACTGAATAATTTCTGTATCTTCACGTGTTTGTTCCTATAAGTGGTAGCGGACAGACATATGACTAGCTCTGCCATGCCAGTGTTGTTTAAAAATGTGTATTCTAACTGTATATTAAAAAGTGTTATAAAAGTTATTAGGAAGACCAAGTTTATTTATGTAGTTATGAAAATAACACCCGTTTGTTCATCATTTCTCCTTCACCAACAATCCTGCATCAACAGGATCGGAGCAGACATGAGGAACTTGTGTGAACTGTGGAATGGTGATCTGGTAACAGCATTGTCATAATCAGCTCTAGGCACAGTGGATCTAATGAGAAGAAATACATAAATTTAAATGATGAATGTTGATCTTAAATGTATTGACATTTAAGGTCTGTTGCCTTAGTGCCAGTGAAATTGCACCCAAGATATGTGTACCTTCCAATTTATTTAAGCTTTGTTTCCAATAAAGTTCTTTTAATTTATTAAACAGTTTCCATTATATTGTTTTGCCCCCCACCCCCCATGTTTTGCCACTATTCAATGGCATCCGCTTAAAGGACAATACCAAGTGGAATATGAACAAACCTTTCAATTCTTGTGAAAATAAATTTTTTTATATAAATGATTCATTTTATTGTTACAAGAAACTAATGAGACTTAGTTTGTATTTGTTACATGTCCATGAGATTAGGTGCAAGAGAAACATAGAAGGAGCAAATTAAAATTACATTCTGCCTACAAACGAGAGGCGCCAGGACTGCTGATGTCAGCAGTAAAGGCAGGAAGCCGTTATGCTCTATGCTTATATGGCCATGATTGGCATGGTCTCTGTTGCAGTAGATAAGCTTTTAATCTTCCAATTAGTATCCTTTACAGAAAGTGCATTTCTAAAGAAAAGTCGAAAATTTGTATAAAGTCAGCATTAAAGTGTGAGATAAATCATCAAGTTCTATAAGACTGTGTCAGAAAATAATTAGGTTCATTATTGAATATGCAGATAAATCTAATTTAGTTGGAAAGTAGCGATATAGTCAAAATTTCATTTCTGAAAACTTTTTTCATAATTTTGTTTAACACTATTCACAATGGAGTCAAAGGAAATGGCCATGTTGAAAACTCATTACAAAATGCAATATGTCGGAAATTCAAGCGTGGCAATAGTTGAAAGTAATGCACCAACTCGTGAACCGGCTGATGGATAACAAAATCAATGAGTAGACATGCCACTATTAAAAAAAATGATGACACTGGTGCTACAACTAATCATGGTGTCACTTTTATGATGCTCGATGAGACAATTTCTGTGTTCTTACCGAGAATCTTTTTTTCAAATAGTGAAACTGAAGTGTGCGACAGCAAAACTTTGTCTGACCTTTTGCTCACGACATCGCGAACGCCAGAACAGGAAACAGTTTGTAAAAGCAATGTAAATACTAGTGAGACACACAATTTGACACAACTCATGCAACTAATAACACAACAATTTACAAAACAACAGGAATTTTAGGGAAGTGTAACACAACAGCTTAAGGGTGTAACACAACAGTTTACAAAACAACAGAAAATTCAGCAAAATGTAACAAAGCAACTTAAAGGTATAGGACAACAGTTTACACACAAAAATCAGGATTTTAATAATTTCAAGAATAATACTAGTCAACAGTTCAGTGAGGTGAGCAATGAATTATCGAACTATCTGGGAAGTTGACAGAGCTAGGTAAACAACTAAAACAAGATATAATTATAGACATATTCCGCAATATAAATACGTTAACGAGAAAAATATCATTTGCAGACGACAAACAGGAACAACTTTCAGGTGAGTTACAAAACCTTAGTTAAGCATATTCACAAATACAATACACGCAATCCTATGTGGATGCATCGGTAAAAAATGTGATGACACAGTCAGCAAGTAGCAAGATGTATGCAAAAACTAACCTACAGAAATACACAAGTTGAGTCTAAGAGTAGCCCAGTTAAGATTACAGTCAGAATTGGGTAAAGAACATAGACATAAGTTATGTGGGGTTATAAAAAATAACTGAAAAAGCTGAAGCTGGGATGCTGAATAGGGGCAGCACCCTTGCTGAAAAGGTAGTGTCAGAGTGCAAAATTTATGCATATACCATAGAAAAAGCTCTAAAAGAGAAAGAAAGTCAACTTTTATGTAAAATAGATACAGTTTTACAGGAAGTAGAGGAAAGGTTATGAGGCAGTGTTGCTAAAGCTAATAACATTCCAAAACAACATTGGACAGAAACCAAACCCATGCTTTTAGAGAAGATAGATACTTCCACTGGTTACCCAAATACGGAACTAGCCCATCGACGGAAAATAGAGAAGGTTGTAGAATGCAGCACCACTTGCTAGCAGCTGTAACTGTTGAACAAGTGCAGTTGCCATGCACTACGCCACAAGCGAACATAAACTCACCTGTCACTGACAGCGCAGCATGTTTGTCAACATTACTTGCAAATGACTGATTACTTAGGCATCGACAATTTCCAATACATACCTCTGAAGGGAAAAGAACACACCTTGTGGTCTGTATCAGAACATTTCGAAATCGTTTTACATCGCGCCAATCTAACAGCTTTGCTTACTTCCTCTCCGTACAACCCATGAATGAATGTGTCCAAGGCTCTCTGGTCGGCTTCGAACAACTGAATTCGATTTTCATTCTCATCTTTTAATAACTCGTACGTTTGAGTGTTTATGGTTCGAATTCTGTCGGCAAACTGCTCGACAGATATGTGTCGTTGCATTTGCAAACTGTGAAGCTGCTCTCTGTAAAATCTGATCGCCATTTTACGTTTAAATCTCTGAACAACAATCGTTCTAAACCTATTGTAATCTTCTGTTTTCATGCAAATAGGCTCAGCGCTAATGAAATCTTGTGGTGCTCCCTGAATTCTTAATTTGGCAACCACTATCTTATCGGAATCTGTCCATGATCCTAACAGGGCGGCACCTTCAAGTTTACGAAAAAACACTTTCACATCATCTCCGGGTTTCCTGCTAAACACTGGTACTGAAGGCAATAATGAAAAATTCTTTATTGTTGTTGTACTTGTATTGCATGAACTATCATTTGACAAGTCTCTCGAAATGTTACGCTCGCTTCTTTCTGCTTTTAACTGCCGAATCTCTTCTTGCAGTTCATTAATAACAGTTTGCAGATCAACAACGTTACTCTTACTGGATGGCGACATTTCGTCTAATTTAACGCCAATGAGTCACTCAAATGTAAAATAGAAATCCATCACTGCCCTTCGTATTCTAGCCAAATTGGAGTAGACCAACCTGGATTCCAGCATTGAATGTCTCCACGTAGTTGGAAAATGTTCATGCAGCTGCTGCTCGAAGTTCACGTTGTGCTGCACCTCTTCAGGACTGTAGATTTTCCATAATAATCCCACTTCTGGCACCCCTTCTGTAAGAGCGTTAGTCTGTGTTGTTGCCCCGGATGATGATTAAACGAATATTTTGTCAGGATTTGTAAGGGGTGGGTCCTTGAGATACGGCAATACGCGTACACGTGAAGTAAGTTTAAACAGTTTTATTAACAAAGGCGGATTATAAAACACGCACGCTATGCGCGCCCATCATCACTGTGTCTGACATCCTAACACCGACAAATTATGGTCGTATGAAAAGGCTCCATGGTGAGCTAAGAAAAGAGACATATTCGCGCCCGCAGTCGCACTAGTTAATACTGCACGCTGCGGACGGCGGCCAGTCGCATACTCTCCATCACAGTGCACCCGGACGCGTGTCTACTGACCAAGCAAATTGTCAGCATTCCAGACAGGTCGGCTGGCGAGCGCGTGCTATTTTACTGCACGGCTGCAAGCAATCCATATACCCTTACAGTAAGTAGAGACGCACACATGACATTAAATAAGTTTCGTGATAGCACAACTGCACACTTAAGTGAATTAATACGTGGTTTAATATATGAGATAGGTATTAGTAGCCATTGAGCCACTATATACTTATTTATGAATATTTAGTTTTAAGTTAGAATTAATTTTTTCTTCCACGAAACGATGTATCGACACATCCTAAAGTGAAGAAAGAATAATGCTTGTAGAGTGATAGGTACCATATAAAAATAAGAATGGACTGCACTGCAAGATAAATATAGTTATTAGTTTATGGTATGTATGAATGTGACAGTGAAAAAGCATGTGAAGATGAAAACAGTTGCAGTACGTCACATATCGCAATGCTGAACTAAAGCTGAGCAGTACCAAATAATCAAGGGATCGAAAACAAACTATCATGAGCGTCAACTACCCATGAAAGTGCCAAACACCTGATTTACATTGAAATTTTTATGCATATTAGTTACTTCTGTAGACACTGTTTTACACTCATTGTACATAACATGTACTGATGATACAAGTCTGTATACCTCAGCATATGAAATGGTTATCCTTTATACCATGAACATAACAAGCAAGTATTGAGCTGCACTTTTAAACACTGAATAAATATTTGATACGATTGGTATTGTCAGATTTGAGTTGTGTTGGTAATCAACAAACTATGTTGTGAATATTTTTAGCATGGTGCAGCAGAGTCAGCAACTGTAAAATGTAATTATATTAAATTTCAGCCTCCAGTTGCATAAGCAAAGAAACTTTACCTAGGTTTTGGCTATAATAATGTAGCCTTCTTCAGAAATGTCACAATATAAAATGAAATTAAAACATGCCAGACTGGCTTTGTCAAATTTAAAATGTTAGTACTACAGTTCATAGTCATAAGACTGTGTCACTTCTACTAATGTTTTCCCAATAGGTCACACCAACGTGCCATAGGCGCTAAGTCGTAACTGGGAGCCACAGGCAGCGGCGCAGCAAGCTCAGCTGGTGGTCACGCATATGGGTGTGTGGATTAATACAGACTGAAAACAGTAAATGTTAACTGAGATTATTGCGGAAATTAGTTTATTACAATAGTTCGGACTATTAATGGTATTAAAACCATAAGACATTGAAGTTACCGTTCCATAAAGGGCAAAAGACATACAAAAGGTGTACTGTACATAAGTATGAATAAACATTAATAAATAATATTATTTGTTACCACAGCTAGAAATGTTACTGGAAAATAAACCATAATAACTGAGGTTACAATTCTATGAGAGGCAAATGACATTATATAGCGTAAAGGAATCTTTTAATGGGAAAAGGCCATTAGTTAAGGTTAACAATGTCTGAAACGTGTGGAACTTAGCTAAGAATTAACACCTGTGAATGATAATAAGGACAATTGTCTCATACATTTAGCGATTAGATATACAGTATGTGATCAGCAATTAATAGATAAGAAGGTCACAGCCAGCTACTGACGTAGGTAGAAGACCACATGAAGTAATGGATTTATCGGATAATAGGTACATGCAACACCACAAAACATTATGAAGATAGTATAGCCAGTGGAGTTATATGCAGACTTTATGACGATTACGTGAAATATGTATATAAACATAAAGATAAGAGGACAATGGCGGAATCCTTCGAAGAAGTTCTTATTTTTCAATTGCAATTGGTCATTAAGCAAGTTGTCTTTATCATAAACAATGTGTTGAAAATTTGCTTTTCTTCAAGTGTATCTAGTCATTGAAGTTAGCTTTTTGGTTTAAGAGTACTGTGTTTATAAGTGGATTAGGGGCATGCGAAATTTTGATTAGATGTTCTGCAAACGTCGAGCCATGGGTGCCATCTCCATTCTTTGTGGGTAAATGCTCTTTGTATCTAGCCGATAAAGCTCTACCTGTCTGACCTATGTAATAACTAGGGCAATCGCTACAGGTAATTTTGTAAACACCTGATCATGACAATTTATCGTTAGTGTTACTTAGAAAGTGGATTAAGTTCTTTTTAAGGTTATTATTAGTGGAATAGGGGACTTAAGAGCCCCAACTCCTTAAGATGCACCCTATTTTGTAAGATGCTTTGCCTGTAAACGGGATAGAAATGAAATATAAACAGGATAGAAATGAATGTTCTTGGGAACACAGTTAAGATCAGAAACGAGATGTAACTGATCACATAAATGCCTTTCCATAGAATTTCCTCAACCCTGTCGTGTATAGATCCTTCCTGGACAATGCTAGAGAGGCAAGAAGATGGACAGTTATCTGAACGGCGCGTAGTATCTATTGTAGCAACGCTTACTTCTTTAATTCTTTGGCATTGATAACTATGCTCTGACAAGAAGTCACTATGAATTGAAATGAAATGTATGTCAATGTATGCCATGAAGGATAACACAATCTATTACTATATGAATGTTATATAAAGAACATATAACCAAACGAGAGTAAAAAGTGTACTAAAAATAATTAGAATTCAACAATGTAACGAAATTGTAATTTAACAAAATGTACTAAAACAAAACGACAAACAGACTGGAACGTATATAAGCGACGATAATGGCATGTCGCAAGTGTATAGGATAAGAGTATTTTGTAATCATATTTGGATTTTTTTCTTCTGTGTATAGTATGTGGAAGGTACACTACAGAACCTCTCCAGAGGACACCACCTTGACGAAGCACTGTCCGTGCAGGTGAATAGGCTTGTGTATCCGCTTGAAGCTGTGTGCTATGCCCAAGTTGGAGAATCTACTGCCAGAAAGGCCTCAACTGATGGATCAGACTAAGAGAGGCCCACAACATCCCATCTTCCCTATCCACTCCTAGTCTTACCCAACTCCCTGACCCAACCCAAGGCGTGATGCAATCCGTGCTGAGGGGTGCATGGCACATGGGAAGATGTGTGGCAAATGATGCCTTGGGGATACCGGGCGACATCCCTGAGAAAGTAGCCTTACACTGTGCCGTGTGTTCGTAGTGTAGACCTTGTAGATCCCCAAATCTCATGGGACTAACATAGACATGAATAAAGAAAACAAAGAAAACCAAACTGAGGGGCAAATTGAACCCTCAGATATCCAAACATCAGGGTCAGTACCGATGGAAGGCATTTCTACTACTGAATCAGGGTCCAGACCTGAGCCAGAAGTGGGAACTGTAACCGAGAAGCTAGACCAGATCAAGGTCAAAGGCTTATCTGGGGCCCAGATGAGGAAAATACGCAAGAAAATAGAGGAAAAAGGAAGGGAAAGAATGACTTCCTAAAGACAAGTGGAGAATTAAAGGGACTTGAACCTAGGACCCCCAGGAAGAAAATGTCTCAGGTTGAAGAGGATACGGAGACCCCCACAATGTCGAAGACAGGTAGCAAGTGGATAAGGGAGGAATCAAAGACCCCCTCCTCCCTGAATAAGCGAGTCCAGAAAAAACTGAGGCAAGAAACAGGCCTATAGTACTGCAGTCTCGGTGCTTAGGATGGCAGTTATCCAGGAAGGGTATCGACTGGTGGCCATCACCTCGCAGCATGATGAATTGGTACATATGGCCCTCTTTGGAAAGATGGGGAGGGGGGGATGCTGGCCCAGGACTCAACTTCCAGAGGGTCTATCTAGATCGTGGTGCCCTCATTTTTGTCTGTGAGGGGGTGCTCACGGTGGGATGGATCAAGGACAAAGTGCCCATGATATCCCCATGGGAAGATTCGACGCTGCTGGTTAAGATGGCAGCGTAGATTCTTAAGACCACAAAGATATCAATATGGGTACCAAAGGTCCTTAAGGAAAGCTCTCCTAAGACTCTGTTTGGGAAAATAGGGGCCCAGAACCCAAAAGTCTCGACAGAAGTTTGGAGAGTGATCAATCAGAAGGTTGCACCAGAAAGACAAATCCTGGTAGTGGAGGTCAGAGAGAAGTCCCTGAAGGCAATGTGGGAGCAGGACCTGACATTGTTTTTAGGGTTCTCGCAGGTCACCATCACGGTTCTCAAAGACCTCAAAGATGGCAGCAAGACAGAGACTGGAGGTGCTGCAGATTAATCTGCACCACAGTAAAGGGGCCTCTGCTACCCTAAGTCGCTGCTTGGGGAGGCAGGAAGTGGATGAGGCCCTGATACAAGAACCCTATTTATATAAAGGGGTGTATCGGGCCTCAGTGGCACTGGAGGTAAGCTGATCTATGCTAGAAATCTAAGAAACTCCAGAACATGCAACATGTAAGAAATGGCATTTCTTTCATGACGATGATGGATTTCTGCTCCAGGGACGTAGTGACCATTAAAATGCAGCAATGTGAGGAAGGTATCACGAGGGAAATTGTTTTGGCCTCAGCATACCTTCCTTATGAAGACAGCTCTCCTCCTCCCTTGCAGGTGAGGAGACTGGTAGAGACTTGCTGTCAGAAGGTGACGAACTGCTGGTGGGATGTGTCGCCAATACCTTAGATTCGATTAGATTAATTATTAATTCCATAGACCTATAAAAGAGGGAATCCTCCTGGGTGTGGAACATGTCAGATAAACACATTACAAAAATGTAATTAGAAAAAGTTGTGTTTAATTAATTTTAATGATCCTCATTCAATAAACAGTAAAATTATGCACATGAATTAAATTTAAACTTCTAATATTTACAGATTGAATACTTACATCTGCTTTCATTAAATCCGTCATTCAGACATTTGCTAGTTTCTTGGCTATTACAATCAAGTATTGTCAAAAATTAAAGTAAATTATTCATTTCAGTGATCCTCAGTTAAGAACAGTCAGATTATGTACAAGATTTAAATTAAACTTCCACTATTTACAGACTTAAGACTTACATCTGCTTTCCATACATCCATCATTCACACAACAATCCTCATTAAGGATTAATTATACTGAGAAGCTGTGATTAACAACCCAATTCTTTGAATAGGTTTCGACATGATGTTCTTGGATTTACACTACTCATTACTCTTATTATACGCTTCTGTACTCTAAAAATTTTTTCTCTGTTTGTGGAGTTACCCCAAAATATGATACCATATGACATAATGGAGTGAAAATAAGCAATATATGCCAGTTTTTTTAAATTTATAACTCCTATTTCTGACATCATTCGCATTCCAAACACAGACTTATTTAGGCACTTTAGCAGTTCGTTAGTATGTTGCTCCCAACTGAATTTATTATCAAGTTGTAATCCCAAGAATTTTACACTCTCAACTTCTCCTATTTCCATGTCATCATATTTTATACACACACCATAAGAAAATCTCTTGGAAGTTCTGAACTGCATATAGTGGGTCTTTTCAAAGTTTAATGACAGAAAATTGGCTATGAACCACTTATTAATTTCAGTAAAAATTTGTTTAGCTGCCCTTTCTAAATTTATATTTGATTTACAATTTATTGCAATGTTTGTATCATCTGCAAATAAGACAAACTTGGCATCTGGTAATGTAACAGATGACAGGTCATTAATATGTACAAGAAACAGTGGTGGACCTAGTATGGAACCTTGGAGAACACCACTTGCAATTTCTTCCCAGTCAGATGATGTCTGATTGCTTACTGCTGAAGTGTTATGTAATGACACCCTTTGTTTTCTATTAGTAAGATATTTGCAGCACTACCAGTGACGCCATAATATTTTAATTTACTTAAAAGAATGCTGTGATTCGCACAGTCAAATGCCTTTGACAGGTCACAGAATATGCCAGTTGCCTCTAATTTGTTGTCCAATGAATGAAGGACATTTTCACTGTATGTGTAAATAGCTTTCTTAATATCAGAGCCATTAAGAAACCCAAACTATGACATTGACAGTATGTTATTTTCACTAAGGTGCTTAAGTAGACACTTGAACATAACCTTTTCAAAGATTTTTGAAAAAGCTGGGAAAAGTGAGATTGGTCGGTAATTTGATGGCATTTCTTTGTCACCTTTCTTGTGGAGAGGTATAACATCAGCATATTTAAGCCAGTCCGAGAATGTTCCTGTGACAAGAGATTGATTACACAAATAACTTAAGACATGACTAAGCTCACATGAACACTCTTTTATTAACTTTGTTAATATGTTATCATAACCAGTAGAATGTTTTGATTTCAAGGACTTCATGATGGATTCTATTTCTTTGGGTGAAGTAAGTGTCAATTCCATTTTACTGAGACTGCTTGTGTACACTGGTCAAGATATTCCATTGCATTATTTAATGAACCTGAAAACCCCATGCTATCAGTAACAGAGACAGAATACTTGTTTAAATGGTTTGCAACACAACATGCTTTTGTTACCAGGGTTTCATTTATTTTTAGAGCTATTTGTTCCTCCTCAATTCTGGTCCTACCTGTCTCTGACAGCTATATCCCATATTGTTTTTATTTTATTGCTGGGTGTATTTATCTTCTTCTCATAATGCAGGTGTTTAGATCTCTGGATAACCTTCTTCAATATTTTGCAGTAATTTTTGTAATGAGCTATAATGCTAGTATCAAAGATGTCCCTATGTATCAGACAGTTTCCTTTTTGTCTCACATGATATCTTTATCCCTTGTGTGATCCTTGGTTTCTTATTAGACTTCTGCTTAATTTGAGTTACCTTCAGGGAAAACAGTTTTCAAATAAGGTGCTAACGTTATTAATTAATGTTTTGTATTTTCCATCTGTGTCTTGGATGCTGTAAACATCCATCCAATTAATTTCTGTGAGCGATCTCCTAAATTTCACAGTTTTTGGATGTTTTATTGGCCTTCTGTACTAAGTTCTCATAGATGTTTAACCCTGACACTTTTCAAAATTTAATGTTAGGTGTTGCATGTCATGGCCAGATAGCCCATTTACTACTGGTTTTGTAATGTGGTTCAGTTGCCTAGAATTGTCTATAAATATATTATCAATGGCAGTCTTAGGACATCTGTATACCCTATTTGGGAAATTTGCGGTAGAAATTAAATTGAATGACAATGTAACTAATTTCAGTAACTGTTCACTGACAGTGTTTTTCAAGACAACTATATTAAAATCACCATCAACCAATCAACCACTAGTTCTTTGTTTTTTAATTTTAGATGAGATAATAAATCTTCAAGACCATTTATAAACAGGTTGAAATTTCCTGAAGGTGCTCTGTATATGGCTACTATTATAAAGGACCTATTATGAAATTCTATCGCTGTTGCACATGATTCTAAGTGCTGATCTAAGCAAAATTTAATAATGTCAATATTCTTAAATTGAAAACTGTTTTTAACAAATGTGGCAACTCCTCCTTTCTCCATCTTTTGTCTACAGAAGTAGGAGGCTTGCTTAAATTCTGTAAGGTTTAACGTATCTATACCAGTGGTCACATGATGTTCAGAGAGGCAAATTATATCAACTGGGTTCGATGACTCTAATTCATCAATGCACATAAGTAGTTCATTAATTTTACTTCTAAGCCCTCGAATATTTTGATCCACTAAAGAAATTTGGCATTTCACATGTACCAAGATGAAATTGGGTGGAAATAAAATTTCTGCTGATTGCTGTAAATTTTTAACCAACAGCTGTGTTCGCTGATCCACTGTGCCAGGATTATACTGTTTGATTTCTTCATCAAACTGAAGGTTTGTTTCAATCTTTACTTCTCTCAGAACTTGACTTCGTTCTGTCCTACCTATCCTAAAAAAGGTGCTGCTCCAACACCTATGACCACTGGTATATTACCATTCATGGCAATGCCTGCCCCCCCCCCTTACATTTCCTGCTATTAGCCCAGCCAGTTTACCCTTCCCTTTCCTTTTGATGTATAGGCCATGTCTAGTGTAATCCCACCTACTGAGAGAATCAACAGGAACCAAAGCAATATGTGACCCCGCACCCGACCCAAGCAACCGTTCCATCTCCAAATTAACTGTCCCAACAGAAGAGTTTAAATGAGGTCGTTAATGGCGCCTCAGAACAGACACAAACTCAACACTGGTATGTCTTGTTGATGATGCAATCTTTGCCAGGTCACACTCTATATTGCACCCAGGATCTCTGTCAATACTATTGTCTGGCCCACCCAGAATAACCACGGTGTCTTCCTTGGTAAAATCTTTACAGAGTGAACCTAAATCCTCTGTCACCTGACCAAGACCAGCACTTGGTTTAAAAAAATTTGTGACCTGGTATTCTGATCCTAACTGGTCCTGCAAAAGTTGGCCTACACCTCCGGCGTGTGAACTACCTAACAACAAAACTTTCTTTCTCTTTGCTGACATCCCTACATTCTTATCCAATTTTCTACTGTAAGTTTGTTGTGCCCTCTCTACACCTACCTCTGTCTGAGGCTCATCAGTTTATAACTGAAGCAACAGGTCAAACTTATTCTTCACATTCACCACAAAGCTGTCTGACAAAGTTCTAGTGAAAGGGTCCTGTAGCCACCTTTCATTAGTCCAGTAGCCCATTTTCACTAGCATTTCTCCTTGTTTTCCTTGTTTATCTTTTCTCATAACTCATAGTGGTGTGATTGAATGAATGTCGTTGTGTGTCACGTTGCTAGACAGTGGCGTAGTCTGCTGCAGAAAGTCTGCGATAGTCATACAGATTCAGCAGCAGTTGTACAGAATAGCCAACTCTCGTAGTGGTCAAGTATGCAAAGAGGTTTGCGCTACTTGTGAGAAATCCACATACGTTAGATTGGTGGCGGAAATGGCATCTTTGGGTTTTCCGGGCCACCAGCAACACACCTGAAAATAAGACTTATCTAAAGCATTTGTTTTAAAATAAAAGGGGAAAATAATCACTAGACCTGTGCGTAAGGAAACGCGTTGGATGTGCTAACAGGAAAGCTACGAGGTGAGTGGCTTAAGTGCAAAAACGTAACCTCGGAATGTAAGAGAAGATTGTGTATAAAATCATTTATTCCTAGGATATGGATGTGAGGCATGTACACAATTCCTGATAACATTAATTCCTAAAACATTAAAGAAAAGCATCGATACACACACCGTTATAATCTACACCTAAAATCATTGGTTTGAATCATTCATGCAACTGCTGTTGCCTGATAACTGATCGCAATAACTCGTGAAACGGTACACGTTTCGCAGTACACCCGCGTGTCCACGTGGTTTGTGGAGACACAATTTCTAGGTATCGTGGCCAAGTTGCAACAATATCACATCACACAATCATGAACAGTTAACATTCTTTAAAACAAACATGAGATCAGACAGTTAGTGATGACGGTAGCCCAACAAACTCTAATGTTCAACCACGTGGTCAGCTCCCCACGGACGAAAGATACATAAAGCAAGGAAAATTTACGAGAAGGCAAAGCTATTAATATTTAGAAAAATGAAAGCTTATACAGGCACAGCTGAAGGTAAACAGACATTCATACAGAAGCGAGTGCTCACTTCTTATCGACACCTTTGTGTGGCGCTCTTCCGGTGGATCCAAGTCTGTTATAGAAATTTACTAAAAGAAAATTCTGCCAAAGTTTTGCATTCCTTGCTGCAACAAGGCAAAGCAATCTTTCAGAGCTGAAAAGCGAGACCAAGTAACAACGCGCCATGCGGTCAGTCTAGCTCACCTTTCTTCGACTGGAGCACAGCTGTGGACGCTTCCCGTACCGGCGGCAGACTGCCTCCCTTTTAGTTCTCCAGCCTCTTCCACGCTCCGCATGGCCCAGAAAACCCAAAGATGCCATTTCCGCCACCAACCTAACGTAGGTGGATTTCTCACAAGTAGTGCAAACCTCTTTACCTACTTGACCACTACGAGAGATGGCTATGCTGTACAACTGCTGCTGAATCTGTATGACTATCACAGACTTTCTGCAGCAGACTATGCCACCGTCTAGCAACGTGACACACAACGACATTCATTCAATCACACTGCTATGAGTTATGAGAAAAGATAAACAAGGAAAAGAAGGAGAAATGCTAGTGAAAATGTGCTACCGGATTAATGAAAGGTGGCTACAGGACCCTTTCATCACCCCAAACGTCCCGGAGAAGACAGTGCCGCGAATTTTCTCGCCATGCAAGGATATTCGCCAACAGTCTTCGAAAAAAACATACCCTAACGAGCAAAAATTTCAACAGGCAAACAGCAGCACAAAAAAATTGATTAATCTCTTATATCCAAATGAGTTTTACCTGACCTTAGTCAATAATTGTGACCTCATGCAGTCTGCAAGGCAAACAGAACAAATTAAATTAAGCGTGATATTGTACGCTAACATCATGTCATCTGACCTATTACGACAACAAACGTGAGATATTATTTTAAAATTGCTTTAACCAATTATCAAAAGTTAACACAGAGACATAGATGAACAGGTACACAAAATATATACATATATAAACAAATACAACGATGCAAAATCATTACCAAGAACCATAGGAGTGTCAGCTGGTGCTGACATATATAAAAACATCTAAGTGAAACTGCAAAACTCAATGTGTATAATAAATACAGTGACACAAAATCATTAATGAAACCAATGGAATGACAGCTGGTAAATAACCACCTATGGAAAATAAGACATGAGCACAAAAACACATACAGAAACCAGCTCGTTGACATGCTGTCATTTTGCAGTTTCATCACATGGTAGTTTCAGTGGGTAGTCTCTTTAGGTGCTGGGGTGGGCGTCTGTTCTAAAGGCGACTTGGAGGATAAGCTACTAGGGGACCACAACACTGAACTGGGGAGTTCGCAGCGGCGTTGATTGTAACGTCCGTCGAAACTCAGGTTGTTCATCGTAGACAGCACCCCGTGACGTTGCCTCATGCCCGTTTCCACCCTCTGCGTCTGTTGGATGGTTCGACGTTGCAGATTTGCACGACATCGCCGCTTGTTGGCCCTGCCTCATCATCGAGAAGGCGGCTTGGCGGTCGTCGTCCGTGTGTTGCGGAGGAATGTGTTTTACGACACACGCCCCTGTCTCCTGTCGTGTCAATGGAGAGACACGTGCTCTTCTCCTTCGCATCAAGGTCGGCGTAAACTCGTGCGGGTGTCGGGCTTGAGACCCGCTTATCGCCTCTTCGCACCGTCTCAGCTAATGCGTCAGTGGTGGGACCCGTGTCCCTCCGAGCAGCGGGCGTTACCTCACCGCAGCGGCCGTCTGGACTGGCGGCGGTCATGGATCGGCGGCCTCGCCTGCCATGCGTCATACTTTCCCTTTCGCTTGTCAGATGACTAGCACATGGAGTGGAACGCCGGCCATCAGCTGGTCCTGCCGTGGTGACACGCCTGCGGGCCCCGGCGTGAGCCTGGGCTTGGGGGAAGACCAGCATCCCCTCCCCTCTGATGGGGAAACAGCTGTGACCGCTCGCCGCACCACTGCCTCGCCATTGATAGCAGGGTTCTGCAACGCCTGCCGGTGGACCAAGCCCTGTGCTTTCTGACGCGAAGGCTCCCTAGGCGGCCTTGCACCCACTTAAGAACTGCGCTCACAGAGATCGTTACAAAATATCATGTGTCCAGCTTACCACAAAATCAGCGGAGTTTCTTACTCCTGATCAATATGTGGAATATTGCCCAAAATTAACTTGACAAGAAGGGCCTTGTCAACAACACAAAAAAAAACAATGAGGAAAATTACATAACCAATATTCAAACAAACAAATAATCCTTTTCATAAAATCTAGTTCCAGCATTACATCTGCTGTCTATCATTCAGGGTAGATCTTGTACAAGGTTTGGTCAGGATTTGGATGGGATTTGGCGCCACTGCTAACTACAGACACAAAACTATACCTACTCCTAACTACGCCCTCACACAATGTATAGAGCTCATACAAGTCACCATCACCATATAGCCCGACTACAATTCCCGCATATAAACAAAATATTCCTTTCAACACCAATACCCATACCGTTGTTCATTGACTGCTGCTCCAAGGTTTGCAGTACACGTTTGCTGATCTGTGAAACATTTCCGAGACTTCTTTTCTATGGACATTGCACAATATAAGTTATGATTAATGAGACACAGAAGGTTCATTCAAGTCACATCTGGAATGGTAAATGTTTCAACATCTATTCATCAGACTAATGCAAAAAGTCAGTGGGCATAAAAATGGAAATAAAAATCATTCTATCCTATTAGCAAACAAATAAACACTTCGTCCTATAAGTACATACGCGCGCTCTGTAACTCTCAGGCGACCCGTTACGTCTGGTTTGCCACCTGTATCTACGGCTGCGGCTTCGCTCGCGCGGCCGCTGCTCGTAGGCGCTCTGACCGTAATTCTGCGTGGTGCCATTCGCATCGCACTCAAGCTCTAAAAGGAAATTGCGAAACCCCTCTACGTCATCCTTACACCGTCCTGCAAGGATAACGTGCCGCAACTGCATTGGAAACTTTCCCAGGCAAATACGAATAATTTCTGCAGGTCCATAAGGATCGTCAAGATGTTCATTCGCCTGCAGCATGTGCTCGAACATCTGCACAGGGCTGGAGAACTTTAACCTGTTTAACTCTGGTAGCATAATGAGTCCGTGTTTTACACGACTTTGCGCTGCCACTGACCAATAGATCGACAGGAAGTGTTGTCGAAACTTCCCAACAGTGTAGCAAATGCGTGCAATTACCTCATCCGCGCCGCTGGCTCACCTTCGAGGTAGCCTCACATATACTCTATTTTGTGCGCCCTGGGCCACATAGGAGGAAGGGAGAAGTCGAACTGCTGTAACCAGGCGCGCGGGTGAATCCCCGTAGCCGAGTTACGGAAGACTTCAAACTTCCTCACCGTCAGAAAATGTTTAAAGTCAAATTCGTGAGTTTCCCTTGGCGAACGTTCCTGGGGGTATCCGCGCCGTTCCCACCTGGTACGAGATCTGTGATCGTGATGATGATCAAATTCGCCATCGTTCGCGGAATCATTGTCGGAATAATGGCCCTTTCGTTCATTTCTTTCAACTTCATGGGCCATTAACCCTATTAGGTGAAGTTCTAAACGGGCCATGCGCTCACATAGTCCCTCGGTAACTCCTCTTTGTTGTATATTTATTTCATACTGTCCGCGCGGACATTTCGTTATCGACCGTATTTCGTCCGCATCCGCTGATGACGAGGTAATCGTTTCCCTATTATCGTCAGACTTACGCGCCACTGCGTCTGAGATCTTGGCTATTTCTTTTCGCATCTCTCAGTGGGCCGTGTCTTGTTGTGTTTGCATAAGCCCTTGCTCTCGCTCGAGAGCTATTATCGCCTGGCTGAAGGTTTCTACCTGCACGCTAAGGTGGACCGGGCACTTAGCCGCAGTGTCCTCTATTCGGGACGCAAGAGCCGCGTGGTCACTCTGGCATTGTTCTGCTAACACGCGGAGATCCCTGGCGGAATTTTGTCCTACTCGGGATTCAAGAGCCGCTTGTTCACCCTGGCATTGTTCTGCTAGCATACATAGATTCCCAGCGAACCTTTCTTCTTGCTCCATTACCTGCTTACTAATGACTTGCTGCCCCTCTTCTAAAGCAGAGATGCGTTGGTCAATGATCGCCAGTTTCTCCCCAACACCCTGTACTATTTCACTACTCAATCTTTTATTTGCTTCCTCGATATCCCTCTTATTACTGTCTAGTAATTGCCGTAGCATAGTCTGTAATGAATTTGCATCTATCGACTGATTCGAAAACGCTACAACGGGCTCAGGATGGACAACACTTGTACTTGCGTTTTCCGAGTTTCGTTCCTGGACGGACTCGACGTTTTGGTCTCGTCCTTGTTCAGGGTTATCATCTGGCTGGTTTTTCTGATTGTGGCTCCCTGAACAGCTGCGCATCTCCATCATAAGGGTAGTTACTCCGTGCTCCAAAATACAAGAATACTGCCAATGTCTCCTAATGGACTCACACTCCTCACAAATCAGCCAAGATTTACTATATTACACCGATACACCCCACAGGACAAGAACTAACCCACACTTGTAACACAATGGAATACTAAATCACAATGTCTATACAGTAATACATAAACAAGATAAAACATGTAAGAAAAAGGACACCTGTATCATAAATTCACGTAAATTCTGTGTTGCAGAAAGACAATATACCAATTAGCACATCCAACCGAAAATAATTAATCCTCACTGCGCTTCAGAAGATCTCTCCTATGAGCAATATCATGACATACAAATTTTTATGAGTTTTTAGTCTGTGATCAAATTAATTTATTTTCCGACTCGGCCAAACCTTTGATTAGTTGTATGGTTAGAGTCAGTGGCGACCCTAATCTTCTCACATTAGTTTCACAATCAATAAGCATTACCATTCCCACTCTTAACGTACTAACCCGTAGTAACAGGTTAGTTACACATGGCGACCCTGCCAGGATACGAACCTGGAATCTTCTGATTATATCGTAGTTAGATTTTACAGTATTTTAATTACATGTGTTTCTTTTCAACAGCGCCAAATAATTTCTGCGATATTCTATGTTGCAAACAGCGTTGTTGTTGTTGTTTAGAGTATTCATTTTTTGTTTCTTTTTGGTGTTTTTTTGTGTGGCGCCTTTCCATATATTTTTAATTATGCTATGCATGTGATGAAATCGTGTTGGTTCAACTTGGGTAGTGCAGCAGTATGTTGATAATTGATTCATGTAATTTATGTACATAGGTGCGGATAACGTTTCTCTTGTGCTTTATAATTAATTGATTAAAATGATGGATATGCACAGTCGATCTAAAAGTAGGAGTCGAGAGAGGGGAGATGAAAGTGGGGAGAAAAAGCGAAATGTTAATGTGAACACAGAAAGTGAAAGCCGGGATAGTGTAGTAAACGTGAAAACGAGTGCAATAAATAATGGGGGAGAAGCTGAGAGTCGGGAATCAGACGCTAGGCGTTCAGAAGATGTAGATAAGGTGCAAAATAAGCAACAGAATTCAGTTTCGAATAATATAGGGAATGAACCCACCAGTAGTCGAACTAGCGGTGAGCAGGTGGACATGACCAGGCTTTTAAAAATGCTGACCGAAATGCAAAGCGAAAGCAAGAAACGTTTCGATGAATTAGACGAGGCCAATGGTAAACGATCAGAGGAAATGCAAAACTTGCGGGAAGAGATAGTTGGAGAAATCAGTAAAACGTTAAGTGTTGTAGAGCAGCGGCTGGGAGATGTTGAGAACGAACAGGTGCGCCTGAGTAAATTGTTTGAAGCCCAGGAACGCACAATAGAGGCGAGGTTCCAAGCTTTAGAAAGACAGTCACGGGAAGAGCGAGCCGATCTATTGTCCCAGATGCAGGTAGCGGACGAGCAGTGTTCGGTGGCGATTAAGGGGCAAGTGGACAATAACAGCACTGCTATATGGGCCCTCGAAAGAGAGTTCGCCACTAACAAGCAGCAGATGGCTGCAGAAAAGCAGGAATTGCGGAACGAGTTGGTAAAGGTTGCAAAAATAGTAAGTAACAGTTTCGCTAAGAGTTGTAGCGAACACACATTACTGGCAGAAGGTAGCGGTGTAAACGAAATACAGTCGGTGCTAAAAGTTCGGCACCAGGAGTATGGCAATGAGGAGAGGTACGCGGGAAGAGAAAGTGATATCAGTCACAGGGCCGTGATCGGCAAAACAGAAACAGAAATAGCGTGTGGCAGCCCCGTGGAAACACCTGGGGAAATGGTCAGAACCGCAGCTGCGAATATGATAATAACAGGGGCCATGAGAATAATCATGGAAATCGAGAAAACAGGAATCACGAAAACCACGATAAGTCACGAGGAGAACGTGAAGGTATTGGGGGTGCAGTAGTCATGCCACCACCCAGAGTGCAGATTCGACCAGCGGATCCCCGTCATAACCCTCTCAATCTTTGACTTGTAAGTGGGGCGGAACTAAACAATGTCAGTAACAGTATAAACGCAAGTATTATGTTAATGAAGAAGGAGAAATGCTAGTGAAAATGGGCTACCAGACTAATGAAAGATGGCTACAGGGCCCTTTCGCTAGGTCTGTTACTCCTGTTATTTCCCACCTCTCTTTACCCTTCTCCCTCCTTAACCTGTTCAGATCTTCCCTAGCCTGCTCTAACTGTGCTTGAAGGGCAGCAATTTTCCCCTCCTGTTCCACTATTTTCCTATCTCTACTGCATATCCTACAGAACCACTGATGAGTCTGATCCATTTCCCAGGCCGCTACAGTCACCCCAATGGAGAAAACTACTGCACCCATCACACCAAACCACAGAGCTAAAATTCTACGGCATGTCAGGAACTTTTCACTCATGGTAAAAATCTTACTTTAACGAGAATAAGTCAAATTAAATTACAGAAAAACAAGAAAACACGTTTACGAAAGATAAGGTCTAGTCGCAACTGTATGTAAACAAACTTATTTTAGTGACAGTAAGTTAGAGTACCAAAAAGAAGAAAAACACGTTTACAAAAATTATGCCAAGTGGCAGCTGTATGTAAACAAAGCTACTACCATATGTACAAAGTTTCCAGATACCGGAATTTAAAAAGGGATACGCTTTTCTTAACTTGCTGGAACGGAACGGAACAATTAAATGAGATTCTATAAGTTTTACTGTGCTAAAATGTATGCAACCTATTGTGGGGCAGCAAGGACACCAATAGTAGAGGTGAGTACCTTCTTGAACTTCTTTTAGGTTAAGGGTCCGGACTAGGGGTAATGAACCTACATCCAGGAATAGCAGAAGGGAAGAAGTAGTTGACATAACCTTAGGTTCCATGATGATGGGCAGCTATATCAAACAATGGCATGTGGTGTTGGAGCCATCCTCATTGGACCACATGTACATTAAATTCAAGGTTGAAATGGGAATCAGACAGACCATGGCCTATAGGAATCCCAGGAAAACAGACTGGGCGACATATAGGAGGGACCTCGATTTAGGCTTATCGGAAATTAAAACCTCGATAAGGAATCCAGTAGAATTTGAGGAAGTACCAGAGGTTGTTACCTCTGCCATAGTGACCTCTTATCAGGACAACTGCACAGTCATCAAAAAGTGCACAAATAGAAGTGTGCCGTGGTGGAATAACACCTTGGAAATGCAAAGAAAACAGGTATGGAGACTGTTTAATACTGCGAGATGTAAAGGACAATGTGCTAAATATCGCAAGGCCCTTGTCAACTACAATTTTGGAATCAGACAAGCAAAGAAGGCATCCTGGAAGGCGTTCTGTGAGGAAGTGGAGAGCATGGGTGCACAAGCCAGACTTTGCAGAATTCTCACTAGAGTATGTAATATACCTAATATACAAAGACTTAATGAAAACTTCAATGCCCTGACATCGATTAGTACAATACCTCACTTTAAAATGATTGGTATTGTGGTGTTCGTGAATTTCATAAAAATGACACTAAATTAGAGACTAATTAGCAGACACTATTACAAAATAAAACAAACGACAATGATCTTAACAAACTGTGGCATTAATTGTAGTAATGGGAAAGACTTGAATTAGTGAAAATGGTAGGAATAAAATAAATGGTATTGATCACCAACTGTAATTATTCAAATAATTGGACTTTTATGAATGTAGTTTACTCATTCAAGAAGTTATTCTGTCGCTTGCAAATGAAAAAAACATATTGTAAAACGTAAATTTAGGATGAAAGCTGTAAAGAACTTTCCATCTTAATGACTTTATTAATTAAACTCGTATTGTTGTAACCGGATATACGCCTAATTACAAAATTCTAGGCATCTGTTACGAAGTCTGTCAATCAATACCTGTTTCGTTTTACCCTCTTAGCTTCAATTATTGTTAGGAATGTGAGTCATTGTGTAATTAGCGTGCATTAATTAATTTTGTGAAATTTATTATTGTACTCATATTTATATGGAATTTTCACATTTAAAAACATTTTCACATTATAAATTTCATATAGTATTCAATTCTGTAATTTTAGACGTGTTATTCTGTGTAATCAGAACATCTTAGCTTTGGAACTTTTAAATGTAAATGCAATTAAAAATATATTGTCATTATTAAGTAATAATGGTCCAAGTGACCATCCATTATTTAGAATATATAAATAGGGAAGCAGTGAGGCTGCTGCGACGGGCAGTTTGAGCTGATATCTCGAAGTGTAACCTGTGTTAGTTATTTTAATATTATTTTACTAAGATTTAAAGTTGTGAAAAAGTATGTTTCTTGATTTGTGAACCAGTCAGTTGTTTTACAAAGGCATACTGTACAACTTGGCCTCTTTGCAACGTGTCATGATGGATTTGATCAGCTGTTACGAATGAAAGAATAAATGTTTAAAAACTGGAACCGGTCACTTTCACTGTAAACCACACACTTCATGAAGATCCAGACAATCTACGAATATTTCAGTTATGTGGAGAAAAATTCCTTTTTAACCTTCTACTTATGATTGTAGATAACATCAGATGACATGCACTTTTGATAAGTCAGTTCATCTGTCTTCAAAGCTCTGAGGATTACCTTACTGACGAGTAGATAATAATTAAGTAAAAGTGTTAAAAGTACCAACCAATCCAAGAGGTACATTGAGGAAGGAGGATGGGGAATATACAAAAAGAGCACATGAGATGCTGGAACTGCTCCTCAAAACTCACTTTCTTCAATATGCTCTGCTGGACAACACAGACCAGAATGTGATACCAGAAAGACAATGGTTCTCAGGCACTTGAAGAGAGGAGTGTGTGAACTTTAATAAAATCCGATAGGTGGTGGGAACATTCCAACAGTTCAAGTCACTTGGCCCAAATGGAATTTTTCCAGGTCTCCTGCAGCAGGCAGGAGAAAAGCTCATAAGACTCCTATGTAGGTTATTCAGGATTAGCCTAGCAGTAGGAATCATTCCCAATGCTTGGAGGGCAGTGAAGGTTGCTTTCATTCCAAAGCCAGGGAGAATTGACCATATCAAGCCTAAGGATATGAGAGCAATCAGTCTGTCCTCCTTCATTCTCAAAACATTGGAAAAACTGGTTAATGTATAGGTTGGGGTGAGGAGGCTAAGCAGGGCCCCTCTACATTCAAACCAACATGCATATCAACCATGTAAATCATGTGAGACAGCTCTCCACCAACTCGTTGTGAAGGTGGAGAAAGCACTTAACTTCCAAGAAATAGCCCTCTGCAGCTTCCTGGATATCAAGGGGTCCTTCGGTAACACAACCTTCGATTCCATGGTAAGGGCAGCAGAGGTGCATGACCACTATATGCACATGGACCAGGGCCATGCTTAATGGAAGGAAGGTAGAGGCTACCATGCTGAATGAAAAGATGGTAATTAACATCACTAGAGGCTGCCCACAAGGAGGAGTTTTGTTCCCTCTACTGTGGAATCTATTGGTGAAAGAACTCATTGAGGAATTACATTCCTGACAATGCTTCTGCGAAGGATACACAGATGACCTTCTCATTGCAATACTTGGCAAATTTACTGACACAGTTAGAAATATGGCACAAGGATGTTTGTACATTCTGCAATATTGGTTCACTAAACGGGATCTGAGGGTTAATCCTAATAAGACTGTTGTGGTGCCATTTACGAAGTTGGAATTTAAAGCTCTTCAATGAAACTCTATCTGTGAAGGGGATAGTAAAATACCGAGGGGTAACCTTAGATGAGAAACTAACGTGGACCCCTCACATTAAGAGTATCTGCTGTGGCAAAAACTGGGGCCTAAGCCTCAGCGGTATGCACTGGTTGTACACCACAGTGGCCAGACCTAGTATTTCCTACGGTGCCAAAGTGTGGTGGAAGAAGGTAGAACAGCGGGTTGCAGCTAAGGAGCTTGCTAAGGTGCAAAGGCTGGCCTGCTTAGCCATAACAGGCGGTATTGGCAGCACACCAACCGCTGGAATGGAGGCCATGCTGGACATGCCTCCACTAGACCTTTGGGTCAAGGTGGAGGCAGCAGCTTGGGCAAACAGACTTAAAACTGGCTAAAACAGTGTTTCATTCGGATATCCAGTATCACACACTAAGATAGTGAGTGAGGTAAACGTAGGAATGGCTGGGGCACTGCTATATAATACCTCCCAACTGCTTCGACAAGCCTTACAATATAATAATTGGAAGCAGGGAGCAGTGGGAAAAAACAGTTCGACACAATACGGGTCACATAATTTGGTTCACCGATGGGTCGAAAATAGACCAAGGCATTGGGGCAGGGGTGTACGGGTCTCAGCCAAGACTGGAGGGCAATATCTCTCTAGGAAAACTGGCCTCCATATTCCAAGCTGAAATTACTGCAATCAAGGCATTTGTGAAGGAGAATATGCATAGGTGCTACAAGGATCGTAGCATCTACATCTATTGATACAGCCAGGCAGCCCTGAAATCATTGGCAGCCCCTGCAACAAGTTCTAAGATTGTTGCAGAATGCCACAGGGCTCCGGTGAAGCTAGGGGGAAGCAATAGCGCAAACCTAGTGTGTGTCCCTGGCCACTCAGGGATTTGTGACAATGAACAAGCCGACAGATTGGCTAGGATGGGGGCAACAACTCCATTTATTGGACCGGAACCTGTCCTGACAATCACCAAGGCTATGATCAAATTAGAACTGGCTTAGGAAACAGCACATAGGATGTGATTCTTGAGTTTCTCCCGGCGTATTTGATAATCAAAATATCCACGGGTATGCTGCCAGTCTATAGTGTCCAACGGGCATAATATTTCGGCGATCATACATGTCGCCATCATCAGGTGAACTGACGGACTGAGATCCTGTGAACGTGCCGGCACGGAGATCCGTACGCTATGGCTGCTCGGGAGGAACTGGGTTCGGTCGCGGCGGCGGCCGATTTACATACCCTCCGCCCGCAGCGCGCTCCCTCCGCCGTCCGCGCCGCGCGCCACGGTCGCGCGGTGGAACAGATTGCGACGGCGTCTGAGATGACGTCGGTGTGATGGCTCTGCCCGATGTGGTCGTCACAACTATACGTTTGCTCGATTTACTCTTGATTAACCCGATCGCTGGTTCCCAAGCCTTGCTAAGATTATAGCCACAGTCCCGGTTTATGAGGTCATCATTGGTGCGAATTTCGATGGCCTCTCTAACAACGCTGTCCCAGTATCTCGACGTCTGTACCAGAATCCTCGTGCGGTCTACTCCATGGCGTGATTTTCCGACAAACAATGTTCAGCGACCGCCGACTTGCTCGGATACATCAGTCGAGTGTGCCTCTGGTGCTCACGGCATCGATCCTCGACGGTACGCATCGTCTGACCAATATACGACTTGCCACATTGACACGGAATCTGGTACACGCCGGCCTTTCTCAAACCGAGGTCATCTTTGGCGCTCCTCACCAGTGCACGAGTTTTATTTGGAGGACAAAACACAGTTCTGACCCGGTGTTTTTTCAGAATGCGGGCGATTTTCCCCGAGAGTGCGCCTGTGTATGGAATAAATGCAGTGCCTACCTCCTCCCTCGTGACTTCATCCATCTCAACAGGTTGTGCTGCAGTGGTTGGGCGGGGAACACGTTGAATCTGCTACTCTGAGTACCCATTTTTTCGAAATACAGTTCTCAGATGTTCCAATTCCTGGGGTAGACTCTCTGCGTCAGAGATAGTGCGCGCCCTATGTACTCTAGTACCGTGGCGCGGGGCGCGGACGGCGGGGGAGCGCGCCACGGGCGGAGGGTATTTAAATCGGCCGTCGCCGCGACCGAACCCAGTTCCCCCTGAGCAGCCATAGCGTACGAATCTCTGTGCCGGCACGTTCACAGGAGCTTAGTCCGTCAGTTCACCTGAAGATGGCGACATGTATGATCGCCGAAATATTGTGCCCGTTGGACACTATAGACCGGCAGCATACCCATGGATATTTTGATTAGCACATAGGATATTAGACCAAGGTTCATAAACAAAAACATGGTAAGGTAATGATGCCCCAGCCATGTTTTAAAAGAAGGTCTGTAATCCTGGGATTGAACAGGAAAGAGATCAAACTCATGACTGGACTCATAACTGGCCACGGGAATTTCAAAAAACGCCTACACACAATGGGTATAACGGAAGAAGACCCTAAATGTAGGATCTGTGATGAGGGTGAAGAAACTGCATCACACCTACTCTTCGAATGCATGGCATTTGAGAGTAAAAGAAACAGAATCTTCGGTACAACTACACCTGAAGAAATTGTGTCTAACAAAAAACTGGTAGAGGGACTCCTTGCACTATTTAAGGTCACTGGTTGGCTTTACTAGATATGCAGGGAGCGATAATAAACTTAGTTTTGGTGTGGGCAGTGGCGGGTTAGACCTAAGCTGTTTTAGCTTTCCTGTCAAAATCAAACTGATCACTATAGAAGCTTTATGTAATACAACTGTAAGAAAGATGGTCAAAAACTAGGCTGCAAAGTGTTAAGTATACATGTGTTAAAACAATATGTGGGTGTGCATGTGGTAAACTAAAAACGGCAATAGTAAGTGTAACATGAATTTTCTGTGCACGCAACGTCGTAAAAACATCAATTTTCTGTGCTCGACAACGACGTAAAAGCGGCAAGAAATTTACCTTGTCGACGGATGTCGGATGTACAGCTGGTGTCCCCACTGAATAAGTGAGAGCAACGAGGTGAAATAAATTCCTTGGGCTGCTGATATGGAAACCAGTTGTCACAGCATCGAAGATTTCACAAAGGATCATGCCATGCTATTGTAAAGGCACGACATCGACACTGGCTTTGTACGGAAGATGTGAGTGCCAGCTGGGATGATAACGGACATTGTTCAGCACGCACATGCTTCACAAGCTAAACACTCTGCAGATACTGACTGACAGCAATGGGAGTATGAAGTTACAGTAAGCATTTTGTTAGGAAAGAAAACATATGTATGTATGTATGTGTTAACCTCTAGGGACCTGAAGTCAGAATTATACAGGGAATCACTAATTGTAAAATATTCATGAATATTTTTTTTTAAATTTACACACTGTTGCAGGCCATGTATCACATATGATACATCAGATTGCTCAGAAGACAATCTGCCACACAGTGAAGAAGTAAATGTTACTTTATTTTTGCTTATTTGCATGACATACATTCCTCCTCACGCAAGAAAATGCACAGAATTGTTAAAATTGTCTCATTAAATGTTCTCATAGAAAAATAAATTGGTAAAAACAGAATAAGTAAATATTACAAAAACTTTTTACAAATTTTTAAAGATGTTGAAGGATATTCTTATGAAGTATGAAACTTTTTGAAACAGTTTCTTTCTGAAGTAAAGCACAAAAACACCATACATTCAGAACATCTCACATTCATTTGCTTTGTACAACTCATTCCTCTGCAGCTTGATCTTTCCTTCGGTACCCATTTCTGGCATATGGAAAGCACATTTGTATATTTTGGCCTTTGGTGGTATTGGCTGAACCAATCTTCTCTTCTTTTCATTGTCCTTTTGTTTTTCTTCACTTTCCTCTTCATCATCTTTCTTTTCATATCTATCTGGGTTTTTTGTGTTTCTTTCGGTGGTGCTGAACATCTGATTTTCAACAATATCCACCTTGGAGGAGAAATATGAAATTTGTTTCCTTTGCTATTTCTCTTCAAGTGCAGCATTCAGTGTATGATCCAGCAATAGAAAAATCAAAGAAATGGTGCAGTACTCTTATTGTCCACCTCTTCATTCTACCTCTCATGGAATATTTCCTAATGACCTGTCCATAAGATTCATACCACCCATGTGAGAGTTATACATCTTTACAGCAAAAGGACGAGGAATCTCTATGTACTGACCTTGCTGCTTGCTCCACCTTCGACAAGTTTCCACAGGATTTACCCCACGGTATGTAGAGACCAAATAAATGGCATGATTATCTTGGCGTTTTATGATTGCAATTGCATCATCATCTCCCACCCTTTGGTCGAAACTACCTCTTCACACACGTTTGAGAAGTCCATCTTTTTGAAGCCAATGCTTTTTGGTAACCTCGAGGTCATCATTGTTCCATACCCTCGAAATGCTCTGTGATTGATGAGAGAACTCATAGATGCAAAGACGTGGAATATCGCTCCATGAAAATCGACGTTCCAGCTGGCAATGTATCTGACAACTTCAATACCACTTTCCCTCCAATATCTAATTTTCCAGGCATAGCTGTGATCTCTGAATTAATTGGTCTCTGCTCTCCCTCATACATACAAAATACAAGGGGAGTCCACTTGATGAAACCATTACAAAGTTTTTCAGGCCCACTGGTTGAGGTTTTCCTCTGACATTGTTTCATGTGGAGTTGCCCATGGAATGGCACTACTTGTTCGTCGATAGAAACCATTTTTGAATGTTGTAGACACGCTTTTCTAATCACTGACAACATTGGTCTCATTTTCCAGCATCTGTCATTGTTTTTTCAGTCACTGAAAGCATTGTCAACAACAGCTTTGAGAGATGCTCTAAGGCAGTAGAAACGATCTCTGCTGACGTTTTCTGCAACCATTGGATATCTAGTACATTGTTCCTAACACATCGTAATCTTAGGAAAACCAAGAAGTGAAATCACTATACTTGCAGCCCAGTGTTTCTTGATCTCATCTGGGGTGGTGTTGAGAGATTTTCCATCTGATGAAACATGCTTCATATTTTTTTCTGACATATTACTGAAGAAATCTTCATTTAAATGCTTACTAAAATGTTCAAACTGTTTCCTAACTCCTGTACTGACAGATTCTACATCAGAACTTGATGATGTTGACATCGTGGCAGTTGAGATACTTGGCGAAAATCTAAAACAGAAAGAACAATGTTGCTGAAAAAAATTATTTTGCAATAATTAGCTTTCATGCCTATTAAAACTACTAAAAACATTATGTACTTTGTTCTGTGGCACCAGCTTTGTGTTGAATCTCTAAACGATGGAGTTCCATGAGCTTGTGTTGGCACTACTGAACTTTCACTTTCTGTAACTTCATCTTCTTCAGATGCTGTCAGTTGTGATCCCTGAATGTGAACTTCAGCATCATCACCATCATTATCATCATCATCATCAATTTCAATGTCAGAACAATTAGTGTCAAAGACCTCACCCAGAAGCTATTTCTGAACCAGATAGACCTGTCAATAATATTTAGATTTTCAGTTTTAAATCATGTTCGCGAAGTTCTGTTTGTATAGAAGGCATTAGAAATCCCATTATTGAAGTCGTGAAATGTGCACTAAAAATAATAAAATAACGTTGAAACAACAAATGGAAAATATAAAATGCAGCTGACCGCCATTTGCTCGGAGGCATATGAAATGTAGTCAGAGATGCAATGTATCAAATATGATACATCTACTAAAATACAATTTTTCCGAAGTAAAATCGTCTTTAACGTCACTTTCTTTGATAGGATTATAGTCAGGGAGATGTTAACAATATTTCAGTATGGTACTGCTTTAGAAGTAAATAAACGATGAATTAACAATACTAACATTTCTTTCTTGAAGCCATGCTTACTCATCCAAAACACATTTGTTAATGACTGCTCCTGACACCTAATGGTCATTCTGAGAACTACAAGTAGGCTGCCTGCATGTTCTGCAGAGTGTATTGATTACAATACAGTCAGAGCTTTTACAAAAAATGGCAGACATTATGTAGGAACCTCATTTGAACAGATGCATCATATATGATAAAAGGGGTTGCTAGAGGTTGAAGAAGCTGACATGCACATATAAATTGATAACCATATGGGATAACTTCAATGGCTGAAAATAAAGGCTATGCCCATACCAGTCAGCGTTATCAACCCTCAAAAAGAGAAATAAGCTCACACACTGTGCACCTCCACATGACATCAGTGCACAATGGGGGCAATTGTGATGAATCATATTATTTTTTCTTTTCTTCCTTCATTCTTTTCTTTTTATACATGTAAGCCATATATAACCAATGGCCAGCGATAATATTGTGATACAAAAAAGAAGAAGAGAGAAGAGATACAACTCTTCATTTGATTAATTCCTGTATCTTCGCCTGTTTGTTCCTGTAAGTGATAGCAATCAGACATATGACTAGCTCCACTGTGCCAGTATTGTTCAAAAATGTGTATTCCGACCTTACATTAAAAAGTGTTATAAAAGTTATTAGGAAGAGCAAGTTTATTTATATAGTTATGACAATAACACCTGTTTGTTCATCATTTCTCCCATGTCGAGAATCCTGCACCAAGAGGATTGAAGCCGACAAGAAGAATTTGTGTGAGCAGCAGAGGGGCAATCTGGTAACAGCACTGTCATAATCAGTTCTATGCACATTGGAACTAATGAGAAGAAGTATGTAAATTTAAATGATGAATGTTGATCTTAAATGTATTGACATTGAACGTCTATTGATATTAGCACCAGTTAAAGTTCACCCAGGATATGTGTACCTTCCAATTTATTTCAGTTATTTCAGTTACGTTTTTGAATTATTCAACCAGCAGTTATTTCCATTATACTATTTTGCCTGCCCCCTATATATGCCACTATTCAATAATCAGATACAATCCTTAGAAGTAATACAATTTCAGGACATCATACAGATTATTCTTCTGAATAAGTCAGTTTGTAAGTTACAAACTAAGGGTTTGTTTGCATCAATAAATTTTACATTTTGATGCATTTTACATTTGGTAATAAACAAATAGCAATGTTACAAACATTATTGTTGTCAATGTTAGATCAGTTGTGAGTTACTTAAAACTATGAGCTGGACACACTCATAAAGCACTTTTCATAAAGATAAAGTAATCATCTAGGGAATAAAAAGGGTTTGCAATTAGAATTCGTTCTAACTGGTATTTTAATTTGTTAGTAGAGAGGGGTGTGAAACTTTTAGGTAGGGCATTGGCTAGCTTCAGCCCAGCATGAAGTGCATTTCTCTCATACAAAGCTGTTCTGTGGCTATTTATATGGTATCTGAATTTTTGTTTTGTGTCATAGTGGTGCAGATCACAGTTTAAATTTGGATTTATTGTTTCCACAAGCAATATAACTTTCAATATGCTTACACCTATAATGGTAAGCACACCTAATTTTGGAAACAGGTTCTGACATTTTTCTCTAGGCATAACAACGCAAATAATTCTGATAACCTTTTTCTGTAGTGTTAATAATGCACTTAGGTTAAATTGAGTTTTGTACCCCATATCTCTACAGCATAGTTTAAATTTGATGAGAATACTGTATGATAAGCAGTTTTTAGTACACACATATCCATACAATATTTACTAATTAAGTTTGTGGCAAATACATTTTTTGATAGCTTATGGGCTAAGGAATCTCCATGCATGTCACATTTGAGGTTGTCCTGGATTGTAATTCTCAAGAACTTCATCCATTTTTCCTTTTTAACAATGTCATTTCCTATGGGTATTTTCATGCCAGATTCTATTTGTTTCCTTGTGTTTAATTCCATTATTGGAATCTTTGAAGCCTTACATGTAGATGGCTTTCAGTGAAATACTTGACTATTTCATTAGTTACACTGTTGCATAGCACCTCCAAACTGTCAAAAGCTTTGTGTTCACACACAACTGATGTGTTGTCTGCATACAATAATTTTTTACAGTTAGAAGAACAATACTGTATATCATTAACGTAACTCAAGAAAAGATGGTGTCCCGAGACAGAACCTTGAGGCACTCCATATCCAATATCAGTAATTTTGGATCTGCAGACCCACTGTTTGTTTTAAACAAGACAAATTGTTTTCTATTGCTTGCATATGATTTTATTAACTTGTAGCCAGGTCCTCTAACACCCGGGCTCCGCAGTTTGTCAAGAAATAAGGTGATGTTGAGAAAGTCAAAAGCGTTTTTCTAGACTCCTTGTTCTCTATGGAAGTTATAATTTCGTCTATTAATTGTGCTGTAGCTACTGAAGTTGTCTTTGATTTTCAAATATTAAGTTGTGTTGACTCAGGAATGTCATTAGTCTAGTATAAATAACTTTCTCATATGTCTAAGAAATGCATGCAAGATTGAGATGGGGCAGTAGTTTTCGATTTTATTTTTATCACCTTTCTTGCAAATTGCGGTTATTTGTGCTTCCTTTAGACTATCTGGGAAATAACACGATGCAATTACATCATTTACTGCTTTGGCCATGGCATCAGATACTTCGTCTACTCACCTTTTCAGTGTGTTGATAAACAATCTATCATAGCCTGCTGATTTCGTATTTTTAATGGCCTTACTATATTTCTTATTTCCTTGCTATTACTTGGGCCAAGTATATGCTTTGTTTGATTTGAATGCCTTTTTATCTATACTCAACACTGTTGAAATGGTCATTGACAGATTTTCCAATAGAAGAAAAGTACTCATTAAAAACATTTGCTATCTGATATTGGCATTTTTGATATGCCCTTTATGGTTTATAGTAAGATCACTAGCTGATTTGTCCTTACAATTCCTAAGGCTGTTTATTACTTTCCAAACAGCTAATCAATGTTAGTAGAGTTTCTTAACATTGTGGCTACATATTCACTTTTAGTTGGATGCATATAACACATATTTAAGTGTCATAGGTTGCAGTGCTTTATTATTGATGACAGTCTGCCCCAATAGCTGAGTGGTCAGCATGACAGATTGCCGTCCTATGGGACTGGGTTCGATTCTCGGCTGGGTCGGAGATTTTCTCCGCTCAGGGACTGGGTGTTGTGTTGTCTTGATCATCATTTCATCCCCATCCGGCGCGCAGGTCGCCCAATGTGGCGTTGAATGTAATAAGAACTGCACCAAGGCAGCTGAACCTGCCTCGCAAGGGTCCTCCCGGCCAATGACGCCAAACGCTAATTTCCATTTTCCGTTGTTGATGACAGATGTTAGAAACCTCTTTCCTGTACTGCCACGTAGAAAAATTCTGTCAGAAGTATGTCCCATGAACGATGTGTAAGAATGGAAGAGAAAGGAAACCTGTTTATTAATCTAAAAACACCGATTGCTCACAGTTGCAAATAAAAGCGGAAGTGCAGAAAGAGAAAGAATGCTGAAATTTAGTTAACGTAGTGTATGGAAAAATAAATGTAATTATATATTACCTATGTATGGTATCAGTCCAAGGAAACCACTTTATAGAAAGTCTTGAATGTATGAAAGTCATGTACATGTCTTCACAATATATGTGTTACACTTAACTCTACATTCCTTCATTTAACATTATGAAACATAATTCTGTATTCCTTTATTTCCTCTCCAGCCACATGAAAATAATAATACGAGGGTAGGAACTTTAATAGTGGCAACTATTTATTTACAGTTCGTATAAAATAGATACGTGTTTCAAAGTTTTAGTGACCTTCAAAGTAGTTGCCAGCGATGTGGAAGTCGTATTATACTCTTAGCAGTGCCACTTGTGTTGACATTTCGAGTTGCGCGGTCTATTCCCTGACGAAGTTGTAGCAATTCTGAAGCAAATGCCGTGAAGTGTTTCCTTCAGTTTAGAAATCGAGTTGAACTCACGAGGGGTTAAGTCAGGGGAGTTCAGTAGGTTGTATAGCACTTAGTAGCCCTATCAGTCAAACAAATCAGTAACGGCTTGCACCGTACATGCTTGAGCATTGTCCTGCAAATTGATGGTCAGGTCCTGCAGAAAGTGCCATCACTTCTGTCTCTTAGCTGGTCTTAAGTTGTGTTCCAAAAGTGAACAGCCCCACAAACCAAACATCATCTTCATCTAGCCTGTATCAGTAATAATATCTTAGCTCAATAACGGTGAGATAACAGCTTCCATTAAAAAGTGAAATTAATTTCTACTGAAATGATTAAAAACATTTCACCATTAAAATCGGGTCAGTACAGGGTATTATCACGATGATCATTGCCACAATATAGCTATGTAGGTGGTTTTATCATCTCTCTACATAGCATTGTTTGTGGCGTTCAATATTTATACGATTTTTTAACAGGCTATGCGTATAGTATATCTGGGAGCATATTTGTGTGGGGAAGCGAACTTCTGCAATGAACTACTTTAATTTGTTTCTGCCTCTGTAGCGCATTACATCGCCACCAGCATATAAAACTAGCCATTCGTGCAAATGTGAAAAACCAACACAGAAAATTATCGACACAATTAAAGGAGACAGGGATAATGTAATTGGTTCCTAATGTTGGACAGATGATATATGTATTCAATAGCTAATGTATGTTGCGGTAATTATTGATCTTTCTTTTCATGTCAACCATTGATAACGGGAAAATACATCAGTGGTGAGTCATCCTTGGCAGCAATAGAGACAATACAAGGGCCGAGGAACGTAAAATATTTAAGCAAAATAAAATAAGAAGTGAATGAGTCATTGCAAGAAATCTAGATAAGGGCACGATTGTGTGTTCCTAGATTTTTTCATGTCATTTCCTACGGTGAAGAATCTAGAATCTTACATGCACCAAGACCGCAGTATTGTATGACTTGTGAGTAACGTGTGGCGTTAAACTGAAGTATGACCCACCATAGTATATAATACTGCTCATAGCCGTATTAGGGTTTGTTAAATAATAGGCTACATTTTCCTATAGGATAGTCGATATAAAAGAATAGTATTACTTTCCATCAGAATGAATCAGGCTATGACTCATGAACGAGTGAGAAGTGAAGTAGAAATTTCTCTGACACCGAACCTCGAGACAACATTTACGAACTACAAGGCATAGGCAAGGAGTTAGGAGACCCTTCCTTCCAGGACATTAATCTAGAAATTTAGAAACTGAGCCATTTCGAACCAGGGCAAGCGAATCTGAGAATTTTATGTTGGAAGTGAGCAATCTGCAAAACATGGCATCCACTTCCACAGAGATGAGAGTAGATGCCAGTTTAACTAATACGATGCTGACTACAATGCCTAGTAATGATTTTTTTGTGTGAAGCTAAAGAAAAGTAACAATTACATCAGTTAACTTTTAAAGAAAAAGAACGTTAGTATTGGTTAGCCCTAAAGGAGAAAGACGTGAGGATTAGTTAGCCCATAAAGACAAGGAATGTGACGAGGTGCTGTTGTTGAAAGTAAGTAAGCAACAGGAGACTTATAACAAGAATGTGAGGAGAGGTTACAATAGAGGGAAGAATTGAGAACTGAAAATCCCATCCGTCAAACAAACGAAGTTTTGATAAGACAAGAAGAAGGTACAGTCAAGAAAATCGTTGAGAAGCTCGGTACAAAGTGAAATAATTCAGACGAAGGACGGTTATGAAAAGCTATGGAATCCAAGAAGTTGATGACTGATGTGCAGAAATGTCAGACATCAAAGGATGGTCTGAACGCAAAGGTACAGGAGGCAACTACTAATTGTAAGGTAGACTCGTTCACTCTGAGACAGACGGAGCAAGTAGAGGAGTATATGAAAGCTCAGACAGAGAATATTGAAGGCGAGGTGGTGAAAAGGATGGAAAAGAAGCACGAAGAAATAAAGGAATATGTAACCACTTAAATTCAAACAGTCGTCGAAAGAGTGACAATGGAAACAGCATATGGTAGAGGGACTCTGCTTCTGAATTAAGATCAGAATTAATTCACATTTGTCTGAACTTAGGCATTGACCTTCCACAATGAAGGGCAGTGATTAAGTCAAGGATTGCATGGAGAAAAATGGAACTACTGTGCATGGCAGTCAGTGAAGTGTGGTGCCAGACAGGTCAAGATATGGTAACGAGTGCTGCTACGAGTCAGCCTCCATACCTGAACCTAGCAGCCACAGTCTTGTTCGTGAGAATGCGGCAACAGCTGTTGAGCCTATGCGAATTTTTCAAGCATCAAACTACAAGAAGAAGTTAATTCACCCTATGATATTTATAAAAAGTTTTAAATATATTCTGCTGAAGATTTGGACGTAACATCAAAAAAATACAGTTCGTCACATCACACACTGTTGGTGATGCTGCTCTGAGGTCTATAGAAGAAGCAGACTGCTGTCATACACCAGAGCAATTTCCAGAACTGTTTCTGACCAAGTACTGGATAACACGCATTCAGGAGAGGATGCACAAACAAGTTTGTAGTCCAGAGATGTACAATCCAAAGCAGCATAGTATGTGTTGTACCGTGCCTATTCGTCGAATATGGGGTGCGTAGGGAGCCTGCCTTGTCACATTGTCAGACAAACAATTCAAGCAAATCGTATGAAATGAATCAATGACAATATTTAACTTTGAGAAATACATAGATGTGTCGCAAGCAAAGGGTGACTGACAATTAAGAAGTATCTTCAGTATATACATTTCGTAATACAAGTGAAGTAATACAGTGGATGCTTCTATCCAGGTCGCTGGTCTTGACGCTTCTGTCGAACCTGTAGAACTCGCCGAGGCCAGTCGGGTGCAGTGCTTATGTTCTCTTCACAGAGAAGGTGCGTTGTCGTCCTAGAGAGGGGTCGGTCCATGTGCAAATGGCTGACGTCTTCTTCACAGGCCTCTCTGCTCTAACGTTCCCGACCGGGGTTCTGGTGCTTGACTTTATGCCAGAACAGTATGCATCGTTACATAGAACGTTCTATTGGTAAAACCTGTTACTGGGATGAGCCAATAACCAGACGATATGTAATGCGAATACTTAAGCCTAAACTGCCTGTTTCAATTAGTTAAAACTGATAAATATACCTGATACTGACTTAGAGCAATTTCTGGAAACAGTGGATTCCACCGACTACTTTCATGAGGATATAAAACGAAATCATGGAAATAGTGACAGTTACAATCAGCAGTGCAGGAGAAATAGCAAAAATAATCACAATGAAAATGGCAACAGGAGAGTCGAGTACTGGAATAATAATGGAAATGGTGGTTATAAACAACCACATGGCAACAATGCCTACCAAACTCCAAACCAAATCAGTATGACAACAATGTGCAGAAAGGAAATAAGAAGCACCGTGAAGATGCTACTGGAGGTCCTAATGAGGGCTTACAACAACTAAAAGCAAGTAGATATAGCTGACAGATGGCAAACCCAACAGGCAGGGCAGTTGAGTCCGAATTGGGGTTCACCTGCCATACAAAATCAGCTCGTAAGTAACCAAGAACAATGTAACTTGCAAAGGCAAGATAGCCACGAAAATTCGGCCTAATCAGAATCAACGAGTAAGAATAGTGGAAGTCATAGATGAGAGCCGATATGGCCTGTATGCACAGGTCAACTAAAATCGATGACACCTTGCCTTCCAGTAGTGGTACAGGGTCAGAGCACAGGCACCTCATTGTACGACACTTGCATGTTAGCTACAATGACAGGATTGATAAACGTAAAGAAGTATGTGCTGAGCCGAGTGCATGTCAGAAAACTGGCAAATGTGTAGTAAACGCTGCAGCCCATGCAAGGATAGGAGACATTCCACTTATCATCCTGGAGTATGACGAGAGTGATGAGCTGTGCTTATTATAATAAACTGTGGCAGGTATACAAAAACCATCTTTTCCAGTCAAAGGACATAGAGTAGTTAGTGCTATTGGTGTCAGATAGCAGGTAGGTAAGACTGAATGTGGAATGGTAGTTGCAGCTAGACCATGGGGCCATCCATTTCAGAAATCGTTAAGAATTCAATATTCCGTGACCCACAGTGTCAAGAGTGTGCTGAGAACACCAGAATTCGGGCATTACCCCTCACTACAGACGACGCAGGTGTCCGATGGCCCTCACTTTACATAAACACTGTCGTTCTCGTTCATTGAATTGACAGTGCTAACAGACAAGCAACAGTGCGTGTTATAGCCACAGCAATCAATGTATGACGTACAAAGAACATATCCGTTTGGACAGTGGAGCGAATTTAGCGTTAATGGGCTATGGCAACAGGTGACCAACATGAGTGTTGTTGCTAACAGCACATGACCAGTAGTGCCTCTCATGGGCTCATGAACATGATATTGATATTCATTGCGAAGGCATATGGAATGTTCTGGAAGGACGTGCATTGTCGTAATTATCGGTGGATTGTTGTCATTGATAAAATTATGTACTTACACTAAATTAAGCAACTAATCAAGAAATTGAAGAAATAAGTCCTTCGAAATAAATAAATAACTAGAGACTGCAGAGATGTTAGCATGAAAAATCAATGCTTCTAATTAACAAAATTGCAATCTAAAAATCCAGTAACCATAGACCTCACTATTTTGAGAAACAGCTTAAAAGTTATTAACAAGCGGTGTATTTTCATTTGTTATTTATTTTTATACCTTCCTCTGTAATTAATATTCTTTGTAATTACATTTTAATTAACTCTCCAATTGTTTACATCTCACAGTTTTCCAGTTTCCAGAATTTGAGGCCTTATTTGTATATTCTATGTGTTTAATTGGATAAAGTATGAGCTCTGTAATACCATTACATGTTACTAACCAAATCCAAACTGTAATTAATTACATAACTAAAAATAATATGAGAGACATTATTATAATTAAAGTTCAGAATGATTTTCTTATGGAAAACTAAAGATATTACTACAAAAGATTGTCATTGAATATTGTATTTTATACTTTATTCAGCTGTAACATCAGTTTCTTTATGTTTTGTAAATTTTAACTGTAACATCAAAATTGTACGAAATAAATAAAGCATTATTTTGGAAGCTATATGCTAAAATTCTATATGAAGTGATGGAGCAATGCTGAGATGGGTCAGTTTTGAAGTTACTTTTGGAAGTCAAAGAGATCAATGAAGTCTGTCCATGTTTTGTTTACATAACGAGTGTGCAGTTCGGATGTCAATTAATGTGAATAAATTTTGTGAAGCATGAAAATTTCCCATTTATTCATCAATGGACCAGACAGAAGAAACATAAGTAACACTCAATATGAATCGTTACAAGATGAGCCCTGGTTTCAGTTGATAAGAGCTGACGGTAGTAGTAGGGCAAAGTTCTTACAAACCCACTCTGCTTGTTTTCAAGTACATTCAAGATGGCGGCCATGAATGTGGCAATGTCACAGTGACACCATGGCAGGAAGTTCAAATTTTGGCGAGAAAATAGGTCAATTGGGTTCCCTCCACTGACCTAACCCCCACTCCCCTCTCCTCCCCTCCCCCTAACCTTCCATACCCTGGAAATTGACAGGAAAAGGACTCAGTCTGTGCTAGGATGCTGGATAGGATGAACATAAGTCTTTATTTTGTATGCGTTGTTTATTTAAACAATCCCAGTTGTTCACCATGAAGTCCGGAGTCTAACTCACCTAGTTCACAATACCAGCACCAGAGTGCGCTGTTGGCCCTCCCCCTATTCCCTCCAATGATGTAATCTAAGTTGACAGTCTAGGGAAAAATGGTAGGAAAAGGACTCAGTCTCTGTCTAGCTACTGGATTGGGAGGATGGATGTAATTGTTTGCAGGTTCAATGGATGAGATGTCTCTCCAGGAAACGACGGAGTGTAATGGGCATATTAGCTGTAACTGTGCATCTGAGGACAGTGTTAACAGCGATGATATTTGGTGAAGGCGAATACGCTTCATCAAATAATGAAGATGTCACAGGATAGGGCAAAGTCACACTTCGCATTTCATGCTGATAATGCGTATGCTGTAACTGTAGATCATTCGATATAAGTCAATCAGTCCTCCAAAGGACAAGAAGTAAGATGTTCACCCCACAGTCTCCACGCCCCACTGGAAGAGAGGCCATGTGCCGGGCTGCCCAACCCAAAAGTCTCTGAGTATGCTAGAAGAGGACATGTGGCAACTGAAGGGCAGCCGCACGTGTTAAGCAGGAAATACCCACGGCCTTCCTTCCTCCTATCCCTGACGCACGAACGCCTTTTGTCGTTGAACACGAACTGCTTCAGAAGGTATTACATCTGGTGTTTAAGCAATGTGTGAAATATTGTCACATACATAACTTGAAGATGTTACAAGAACTAAATATACCACTGCACAAAGAGACAGAGAGAGAGAGAGAGCTTTGCAGATGACACAAGAATATTTAAACAATTTGCGGTGTAATTACACGCTTCATTCTGAGGAATGTCGTCACCACCACACTTGAACACAGACCCTAAAAAGATCGCGGCCCTCTTGTGAAACGACCCCCAAGACACTTCGCGCACTTTTGTGGGAAATACCTCCGTCCTTGAGCATGGGCTGCTTCAACAGTTTCTAAATCCAACTGAATATGTCTGTAAATACACTTTCAAAAAAGGTCGCTGCACAGTAGTTTGCGTCAATTTTGCGATGTGTACCGCCACACTCGAACATGGACTCAGAAAGATTGCTGCACACTTGTGAGAATAAATGGTTCAAATGGCTCTGAGCACTATGGGACTTAACTTCTAAGGTCATCAGTCCCCTAGAACTTAGAACTACTTAAACCTAACTAACCTAAGGATATCACACACATCCATGCCCGAGGCAGGATTCGAACCTATGACCGTAGCGGTCGCGCGGTTCCAGACTGTAGCGCCTAGAACCGCTCGGTCACCCAGGCCGGCACTTATGAAAACCTCCCTGAGACGCATCACATGCTTTTGTTGGAAACAGATCCCGAAACCGATATCAGCTGCAATATCTGATTTTACGGGTCAGATTACGAAATAATTATCTCTGTATCTCTGAACAGGACGCTCTCCACTTGTAAGTTTTAGCTGCTTGTTTGATGTTTGAGGAAAATTTCCGAGTCCTACGGCTGCTGTACTGCTCATCACTTTTCAGAAATGGTGAGTGGTCTTAGTTTCGTGTTTGCTGTTGCTGGCGTCAGGGATGTTATTTCCCTCACTTCTCGAAAGACACATGGATGTCGAAGCACAGGTGAGCAAATCAGAACAATCACAAACAGAATTCGAAGCGCTGTCTGACGGAGCCGCAGTGGGGTAAGTGGCCTGCTGTAGCCTGTTGTGGTGTTGTGAACCACTGAGGGCTACGGCGGGGACGAAGCCTCTCCGTCGTTTCTAGGTCCCCAGTTCAATACAATACTATACAATACAAGGTGTTTTTCATGTCTAGAGAACCAGAAAATGCCTGCTCCATCTGTCTTTCACCATCTAGATACACGCAACACGCACAACAATCGATGTTCTCTCAGCAAAACGATGTTGCCAAATATGAAGAAGCAGTCAACCAAACAATTTACATTTGGGAATAACTGTCCAGTGCAAACACACGCCCATGTTGAATCTTCTCAAATTTCCACGGAGAACACATGCGACCACTAAGGCTGCTGACACATACTGAGTATTAGTTCGATATTCAGCCGTCTAGAGGGCGACATGGTTAGGTCAGCTACATTCCAGCCGTACGCTGGAGATATCAATCGTTCTGTCCATGGGCCACCACCATCACATACTCCCCGCACACCTTGCGAATCGTCCCAGGAAATCAACAACATATATTTTATCACTGAACTTACAATTAAATATTACGATTGAAGCCTCAATCTGATGACATTCGACAAGGAGCCAAGTATCGGAAATATCCCTTCCTGGCGACGGTAGCTCTGGAAATATCAAAATGGGTGGCATTCTTATGTCTGGAAATAATTTTCCACGTAAAAAGTATTTCATTCCCCTTATGGCTATTACTGTTTTCCACATCAAATCCATACGTTCCTTACGACAGGACAAAGCCGTTTTCTTGCACATATCGGAACACTGACCACAGTGCACATACTTTATAAGCCTGCAGATCACAGTGAATCTGTCACAAATCCCCTACTAGGTATAATATTTCGCCAAGAACTGAATGCTAGTGACACCAAACAATATTAAGCAAAATCCGCGATGGATGGACATGGCCCCTTTGGTTTACTTGCGAGTGGTACCAGTGTGTCTAAGGAAGAGAGACGCAATCGTCTTATAAGCGACCAGCTATATTTAAAAAAAAGCATGGTCACATCGACTATGTTACTGTTGCCCTGGTTAAATGTGGTCTTGGTTCTACCGGTGAACACAAACATCGCTAATGACATCCGTGCAAAAAACTTAATAAACTTTAGAAATCGAGATTGGGTTTTGGTTCCGAATGAGTGGTTTTCCACACAAATACCGCGACATTGAATGGGCCTATAGACGGTAATTGCCAGGGTATGTATTAACATACAGTAAGTAGGGGAGCATGTCGCCAGCTATGTAAGCTCGTAATAAAATCACCGGTTGTAGAAAGTGATTTGGCTAAGAAACATGATATGAAGCCAGTATTTTCAACTCCCTCATTCCGCCGCTAGACATTTCTCCAGTATTTGTAACACATTCTATCCCCCTGCCATGTAAGAGTTTCTGCTATATATGCACTGTGTTATAGGCGAGGGAGGGTGATGATTGATTGAGAATGATGACATACAGTAAATAGTGTGCTACGCAATAAATCACTTTTAAAAATGCAACACTAGATTGAGGTCGTGAGAGATATGCAAAGCCCAATGATCAATACACTGGCTTTCCTGACATACAGTGTTACACTTTCTGGTAGAAATGCTGTCTGCGATGTAGAATCAAGTCTTTCCATTCAACCATATACCTGCGCTGGATGTCTTTTAATGGTTACAGCCACTAGTGAATCATATGCATGGCACTCTCACATCTCGAAATGAGCCACCTTTTTCGAACCTGTCTGCTACAGTAAAATACTAATGTGGCTTCAGACAGTCCCTCTGCATCATGTAACTGTTTCTCAGTCTCTGCCCCACCATCACTGCAGCTTTGTGCATGTGATCATTCCATTTTAAGTAGGAACTGAGTGGAAGTCGGAAAGCGCTATATACCACCTTCTGCAACCCGTGTAGAAACAGGGTGAGTTGAGTTAACATGGAAGGACTGTGTTTTGACCACTCAGTGGAAATGGGAAGGTTTCTCCCACTATACGAGGTAATAGTAAAAAAAAGACAGTACAAGTAGTTATGGGAACTGGGAGGAGGACGAGGATTTTGCTACTGCATTGCGGTACTACATACAGGTACCGCAGTCTGAAGGAGATATGTGTCTCTCAAGGTGCATTTTGTACCATTCAACAGAGTATAAGGAACTACAAACTAAAAATCTCCGCCAACATCATCCGGGGGACACGTCGATGATATTACCGAGTCCCTGTCTTTAATATATATCGAAAACAAATGCTGGAATCGAACATGTGCGCTGACACCATTAAATACACAGGCATTGCTCCACTCAGTGATCAAAGTCCCATGCACAGACCAGTGTAAAGCATCATAACCTATTCTGTAGGAGGACTATATGCTGTAGAGATATACTGGATAAATGCACTGTTTTGCGTCAAATGTTTATATACTGTATTGTGAAGTTAATGTGGTTTACATTGTGTAGCGTTTGTATATACTGCAATGTAAAGTTAATATTGATTATGTTATGTGACGAGTAGAACGGAAGTCGTAAGGACGGTAGAGATATTTCCAGAGTAACAGCGGTGAAGAGAGTGTATTTCCGATACTTAGCTCATTGTGGAACGCCAATCAAATGAGACCGCGATCGTAAGATTTAACTGTATAAATGAGATCAACGACTTCGGTATTCGAGAGTGCGAATATAATTTTTTGGTCTGTTTGTTTCTAGCTATTCAGTGGTTTTAAGGATGTTGTACTTAGATAAAAAAATTGGTGTGTTCTTGTAGTCTATGAGTCTGGATAAGTTTGTAGAAAAAAAGCGAGCAGGCAAGGAAGAAGAAGAGAGAGTAACGCATTTGTGTTGAGGGGAAGCGATCGCCGAATTTGTGGAACAGTTCTGAGAGGGACTTCCATCCGTTGATGCAGAAGGGCTGATTACCGCTGAGTGAAGCGTGTGTAGAAAGAAAGAGCAAGTTCACAGTGCTTCCTTAGGAGTTGAGAGAATTGGGGCATGTAGTGGGTATTGTAAAGTTAATGTGGCTTACATTGTGTAGGGTTTGTATATAATGGATTGTAAAGTTACTATTGCTTATATTATGGGATGAGTAGAGAGGATGGCCGTGTGTGTGTGTGTGTGTGTGTGTGTGTGTGTGTGTGTGTGTGTGTGTAGATTGAGGGGGGCCGTGGAGGTAATTTAGCGATCTCTGTAAAAGTAAGCACAGGAAGCATCAGAAAGAAAAGCAGGATGGTACTTCGATAACGGGTCCTTAGGAAGTTAGGCCAGTAAATTCGATAAGAAGGAATAAGAATGATTAATCGATTTGTGCTGGGATATAGGAGGGTTGAGAACATTTGCGTATGTTGAGAGCTGGAAAGGTAGGACGTGGGGAGCGCATTCAGTATTATTTTGGTGAACAAGTTCTGTTAGGGTAAGAATTTGAATTTACAAATAAACTGAGAAAACACAAAAGCGAGCGGTAACTATTTTTGGGGGCACTATACAATTTCGGAGAGGTTGACTGGGCTCTTATTTTTTTTTTTTTTTTTTAAATTTTCAAATGATCGTTTATATTGAGAGGGGAGAGAAGCGCTGGGATGTGTGCGGACGGTGTGTGTGTGAACTCGCTCTCGACTATTCTGACAACAGACGTGAAGGTGGAGATGTGTCGCATATAGACCGGCAAGCAATGGAATGCGGCCTTAACATGTGTGTTGGACCGCACTGAGTTAGGACGGCGACAGACGACTCGCGTGGCCTGGCTTGGATAGTCATGTTCGGCGTGTAGGTGATATGAATTTCTCAGGTGTTCGGTGTGAAGCGGCTGTTATCAAGTCAAGTTTGAAGGGTCGAACAGAGGCCTTTGAGCGAATTGAGAGCTGTCGGACGTGTGACTTAATGTGGGACAGGTTGATTGCGCGCGTCTGTTGAGTTACTTTGCTGTGCGTTATTTGGACAGATTACGAGTACTGATGGTGTTTACAGTTATGTGTACTGCATTATTTAGGAGCAGAGCAGTTTGATATTGTGCACTGAAATTAGGAGCTGTTTGCGTGTCTGCCGACTGTGCAACATGACACCAGGTATATCAGGACGAGTGTTTTTTGTATGAGAGTGATAGGTATACTCGATGCGTAAATAAAATGTACGTTAAGTATTTGTGGGACGATATAGAATATGAGAGAGTTCGAGTTGGTTGTTATTTTTTCTACTCGGAGGGTTTGTTAGTTCGACTTGCTGAGGTGAGTAGCTACGAGAGCACGAGGCATGTGACTGCAGCATATCTCCGTCTCTCAGCGGTTAACTAAAGATGGGGCGAGCAATGTTCTCGGCTTAGGTACTGGGGGTGTGCTCTGGCCATGTGCTAGACCGTGTGGATTGAATAACAGTATTAGGGTCATAGTTTAGCTAGAATATTTATACAGGAGTATGTTCGACGCGAGTATAAAGGTCCAGACTGTGATGTGGGCGGTCTCGCGCTCGTGGTGTGAGAGTGAGGCAAAGCAGACGATTTTGAGTCATCACAGGTGACTTAGGTTAGTGGCTTCGTTTGCCACAATTTTCTTGTGTTTTTGTAGAGAAACACGAACTGACCATCAAAATTGAAGCTTGGCTTATTTGTATAGACAGAATGTGATATAAGTTAATGTGGGTTAGTACACGTTAGTGCACGTTAGTAAACGGAAGCAAGCATTAGTAGATGTTAGCCAACGCACATGGGTCGGTAAAAGGACGTGGTGGTCCAGGTGGATGTGGCAGTGGCGAAAATTGATTCCAAGTCTAGGTGGACGTGGCATTTTTCCGCATCACAGAGGTTAATTGATCAGATTAATTAAATAGTCATGTGGACTTTGTTACATTCACTTGCGGAGGTACTAAGCTAGGTGCGCGCGATGGCTCATGTGTACGGATGTGTGTTTTCGCCAAGATCCTGGAGTAGATAATCGAAGCATGTGGGCTGAATAATGAGAATCAGGTGATCAGTTAACTTAGTGAGAGCGTTATTTGTCTGACAGAGCCACGTGGTCGATTGCGCGTTGTGACGGCAAGGAAGTCTCCAACTCGGTAGAAAAAACATTCCAGTTCGAACGTGTCGGTTCCTGTCTATCGGTCTTGAATTGCAAAGATTATGGGGCTGAGGGTGTCCTTTGTGCTCCATCACACATGCTGGTGGGGCGGTATGTGGCGTGAGGGTGGTTTGGACAGAGCAAGCGTGTCGGTTCCTGTCCGTTGGTGCTGAGAATTTGCGAACTTTAGGACCGATATAGCTTTTAGCGTGTCACGTGATAGAACTTTCCAAACATCTCGGGCGGTTGTGTGAGGTAGGTATCGGCAGGTTCGAACCTGTTCAGAAAAATAAATTTGGGGTGGAACGTGTGCTTTGTCCAGCTCGTGGTCGACAGGTTCCATCCTGTCCAGCGTTAAGTGCTCGCGGGCGCGGTAAGATGTTTACGTAGTCGGACTCTGAGGCGAGCGCGGCTGTGCGGGCACCGCTGGTAGCTTGACGTCAGCCGGCCAGGGAGCTGCGGATGGAGCGGGCTCAGCCGGCCGCGCGTACGTCAGCCGCGCTCTGGAGTTTCGCTGTGTGAGCATGGAGAGGTCAGTTGGGACACACCTGCATGACCGTAATGTCTGAAATAAAGAGTCATTTTCCAGGTATTTACAGAAGACTATGTCCGTCGCGTGTATGGAGGGTGTGTGACGTAAGCGGGCGGCGGCGCAGCGATACTACAGTTATTACGCGCGCGCGAGAGCGAGTCAATTAGCGTGCGTTCTGGTGCAGACCAGACGTGCTGTTATATAGTCATGGCGGATTCCACTGTCGAGCATACTTTGCCGCCAAAAGTGTAGCACTGCGTTCTCGATCGCACAAGGACACGTGGCGAACGGCTGTGTGAGGTCGGTATTTGCAGGTTCGGACTTGCTCCGGGAATGGTCGACCGTTGTGTGATTCAGCTCCGAGGCAGGCAATTTTGGCGGGAAACGTGCGGAGGCGACGAATACACGTGGTGAGCGGACAAGGGGCCGCTGTGACGTCAAACTCGACAAATTCCAGCGTGTCCAGCGAAAACATGTTTACGACGTGGAAGCGATCGCTGGGCTCGCCCCCCGCGCTAGTGGCCGACCGCCTCACGTGACAGGCATAGGCAGTGTCTCCGCGCGCTGGCCAGGGGGTGGCGAGGATTTGAACTAATTCTGTTGGAGTGCGGACGTTGTGGTGAGTGCACTGCGATATCAAAGATGTGTGTGCTGACTGTGTTGGAGAACAAGTGATGACCGTACTGCTTGAAATAAAGTCTTCAGTCCCTTCCCCCCTGCAAAATCAGAGGACAAGAATTACGTTACTATAAGTGCAGTTTATTATTTAAAGCAATTATGATAGGCTACCAGTGAAAAAAGATGAGTGACGGAGAAAGCTCGTAGATGTGATCAATTATGGTGTTGGGATTTGAATTTGTGATAGATTTTTGTTATGGATGTAAGGAAAATGGCATTCTCGCCGAGAAAAACGGACACCTTGAACAAATAATAAATGATAATAATAAATAGAAGTACAGTTTTCGAGAGAATATCGTGTTGGAATTTGAATTTGGGGTAATTTTCTAGTGCAGGTAGGCCTATAATAATAAATGATAATGAATGATAATAAATGACAATGAATGATAATGAATGTTTATAAATAATAATGAATAATAAACAAAAGTAAGGTTTTGCAGCCATTATCATGTTGGAATTTGAATTTGGGGGGATTTTCTAGTGGAGGCAGGTCAATAATAATAAATAATAATAAATGATAATGATAATAAATCACAATGAATGATAATGAATGATAATGAATGTTAATAAATAATAATGAATAATAATAAACAAAAGTAAGGCTTTGCAGCGATTATCGTATTGGAATTTGAATTTGGAGGGAATTTTCTAGTGGAGGCAGGTCAATAATAATAAATAATAATAAATGAAAATAAATAATAATAAATGATAATAAATAATAATAAATGATAATAAATAATAATAAATAGTAGTGAATGTTAATGAATGATAATCAATAATAATAAAAAGACAAGTACGGTCTTTGCATGCATTATCCTGTTGGAATTCAAACTTCGCGCCATTTTTTTTCTTCTGGAGGCTTAGGTTAGTGGACGTAGCACAATTGAACTATTTTCCTGCCAAAATTCAAAATTCCCGCCATTTTTTCTTGGGGTTAGGTTTGTGTATATAGCACAATTGGCCTATTTTCCCGCCAAAATCCGCCATCTTGAATGACGTCATGCGCTGTTGCCAAGTCTACATGCCGCCATCTTCGATTACGTCATCGCCGCCATCTTGAATAAATTTGGCAACAATCCAACGTGCACTGGCACGTAGGTTGTCCCCCTACTGACAGTCTGTGCAAAATTGTTTTGCTACTGAAAGTCTCGTCTGCAGAACATGGCAGTCAGAGCTACCCCACAAGCAGCAGTAGTTTGGCGGGTTTGACACTGATAAATTCAGGTTTTGCACGACAATAGTAGAGCAGTGTAACTGAGGAAGTGCCTTTCCGTATTTGATGCCCTGTAGATCACTTTTTCAGGGTTTAACTGTCAGTGCAATATGGCGATCTATACAAAATAGTTTTGCTTCTGCAAAAACTAGTTGCAGATATTGCTCCCACACTGGCAGCAGCACTAGTTTGGCGAGAAAATTCAGTAAGAGTCAATCAGAAAGCTCCATTAGTTCACAAGATATCCTTTGTGCTGGGGCATAGGAGCCTCTACAGACTGGTTTGAACAAGAAGGGGGAAAGGTATCTATGGAAAGTTCTGAGAGTAACATGATGTCTTCTTTGTTCAAGTGTTCAAAGACAAGTTGAAACACACCATCCATCTCTGGCGGGATGCTGTACCTCATCCACCATTGTGGCATTAAGACATCTCCAGACCAGCAGCTGTAGGATACCGAAAATTTCAGCCATTTTTTTTTCTCTTCTTTAGGATAGAGTTTGCAATTATGTTTGTGTAATTGTCCTGATTTTCCCATGTGTGCTTAGACAGTGATCTCTTTACAAACAACAAGAATGCTTTTATGATTAACAGTGTTTTCACAAGCATGCACAGACATGATGAAGGTCTCTATCAGTGAGAACAGGAGCGAACGTTTACCGTTTCAGAGACATATGTTGAAAGCAGGACGTTATGATTTCCAGGAATGGTAACACATGACGGACGAGCTATCCTGTTAGGATCGGTAGGAAGAATTCTTCCTGTGTTACTCTGGGATACTTTTGTAAGCAGTTTCTGAAAGCATTGCAACAGATTTCTATAGTGTGTCCAGAGGGAGACTTATGTAGACATCAGTACAACAGTGACAACCTTTTAGCTGCACCTGTGAGGGTGGTTCGCTAGGCAAACATCTCGCTCGGCAATTAGGCTCGTGCTGGACCTGCAGGTATCAAGGAGATGCATCAGCACACCAGTGATGGTGACTAGGTAAACATGTGCACCCAGAGGCATCTCACATGTGCGAGAGAATGGACCAGCATGTGCACTCATCATATCCGGTCATCATTTCACCTTGGACCTCCATAGGGAACAGATCGCTGATACAATGCAGTCAAATTTCTTAACGATGGCTGATGCGTTTTTATATGGAATGTGTGTTTGTGCACTGCAATTTTTCGACTGTTTAAGCGTTGTGAGCGTGTTTGCAGGGCGTTATACATGCGTTATTTTGCCAATTTTACGTGTAGTGAACGTGTCTGTACATCAGTGTACAACATTATTTCGGTCTTTTACGAGTAGTTTGCAGGTCTTTAGGCTATTTATTGTGACCCCAAGCACGTCAGGGTGATTATTTTGTATTGGCGTATTAAATAAATTGTTCCAACTCCCCACTGAAAATAAATAAATACACTCCTTTCTCTCCAGCAGCTGAACACAGACTGTGTCCTTTTCCCGCCATTTTTCTCCAGACCGCCATCTTGGATTACGTCATTGGAGGGAAGATGGGGAGAGACGACAGCGCACTATGATGACGGTACTGTGTACTAGGTTGGCTAGCTTCCAGACCTCATGGTGAACACACTGTAGGGTGCTACTGCCTAAGACAACTCAAATTGTTGAATAAACAATGCACGCAAAATAAAGATTTACGTCCATCCTATCCAGCAGCCCAGTGTAGAATGAGTCCTTTTACCGCCAATTTCAAGGAAGAGGTGGTGGATTGAATGTGTAAACGTACTGGCCCTATCCAAAATGTGGTATGCTGCACAAATCCTACTGGTTGACTGAAAATGTATTGCACAAATTAAAAAATGCATTGGCTGGTTTATTTGCAAAGGTATGTTGTTTCGAGTAGCCAGGCATCAACTGAAGGACGAAACAATTTGATGAAGGCAGGCTAGCTTAAACAAATTGTGAGGCAAAACGTTCATCCCCTTTAGTGAAAATACTCATACATACGCTCAAATTACCAGCCAGTCAGTCGAGGCTAAAGGTGCACTGGCGTATCATGACAGAAAATAGAGATGAGAGAAGGATGACAGCAAATTTAATTCATGCCTTGAAAACTGCAACATACATTTTAGAGAAGACCTAAAATGTAAGATGTTATATGAGACAGAAAAAAATCGACACTATTGGGAAAAAACTCCATGACACACCAGCAAACCAGATGAAACACAAAGACTTAAACTGGAAGACGGTCTAGTCAAATTTTGCAGACAAACCTGTAAGTTTCAGGTTGTGCAGCTTACATGTTTATAAATGCTTTGTTTCCGACAGCTGTGCGACACCATAGAATAAAACTAACTAGTCATCCATACTGCGATTACTGTGGAATGTTTGACACTGCCACACACTGCATGGTAGATTGCTCCAGAGTTGCAGGTTTATGGAAATGAATGAAGTTTAAACCTGCAGGTTTGTTGTCAACCACTATTAACTAAATAAACACCAAGAAAATAATGTATATGGATGTAAAAGCGTTTCAAGACAAGAACACTCACATACTATATCTTCAATGACGGACAAGAGTCTATATATGAATTGAAACAACACTTGAAGAACGAAAAACAGGAAATGCTGAACAATAAATGGAAAAGAGAAAAGTTCTTACCATTTACACATCTAATTTAAAGTCAATGTAAAGGTTTTTTGATATCTGTAAATAAATAAATTTATATAAACATAAAAAAGATAACATCTTTCCATGCAGGAGGATGTGAATTCAAATCTCACTGAGTGCATAAATTTTTAATTTTAAAAACTATATCATTATGATTTTGATCATCATTTTTATAAAGTTAACTGATTTAAATGTAATTTTTTATTTCCTTTCCTTTGTCATCATTTTAATCATGTATGAATTTTTTATTTTTTTCATTTTTCTTTACATCATTCTCTTTCCAATAAGAATTTTTGTGAATATGAATTTAATTGTATTTATCTGTTATAATATTCAGTCGCTTGAAAATTCCAATTTATCAGTTAAAAAACAAAATACGAAATAATTCATTTATATGGTATTTGTGCGGTGGTGTGAAAAATGTATTTTTGTTACCAAATGTGCAATTTTTTACGCTGTAATCGTCAAACAAACACTTAAATCATAACCTAAATACCTATAGCAATATAGACAAAGTATCACAAGTGAATACTTAAATGAAAGAAAGGTTTATAAGTAATAATTAAATTCAAGCAACATGTGAAATAGATATAATGAACTCAATAATTTTGACAAAAGAAGGTGATAAAACAATAGAAATTAAATCGAAATTAATACATAAAATTAATTAAAAATGCATGAATAAAGATTTCAAATGGAGAATGAATGATGGGAAGAAAAGTGAGAGCAAATAAAGTTGTTGATATTATGATTAAAATTATATGATAAAGAAACAGAATTCAAAAATTATGTTTAAAGCAATAAACTGAATAAAAACGATCAAAGTCATTTCGATAAGGATACAAAAAATTAAAAAATTGTAAGCATGACATGATTAGAACCCACAACTTTCTACACAGAAAGTCATTATCCTGTCCATTACGCCACACAACCAGTCCATCTCATGCAACATTTTTAATGCTACTGTGTGTGACACAAAATCCCGACTTTTTTCGTCTATTACTCGTAAGTGAGGGTTCACCAGGGTGAATGACTGCAGCATGTGATTCACGAGATGTTAACCTACATCACCGTATAGATGGTTCCAGAATGTACAGAAAGTAGATCGCATTGCTGGGGACCTCTCCTTGTAAGGGTATTCACTGCAGTTCTGGAAACTACCAAAGTCTTCATTTTCTTTGAAAATGTGAACCAGCCAACATTTGACAAGAGAGAGAGGGGGGTGGGAGAGGGAGGGAGAGAGAGAGAGCTCAAAATTCACCTGTAAATAATAAATTTGGAAGCCCCATCATCGACTTCATAGTGTCTTAGACAGCTATGAACAGTATCGTAGCGACAGAAGGCCTGTGTTTGAAACTACCAAAGGTCTAATTCTTTTTTAGTTCTATAATTGCCGAAAGTAGCAGCGTGGTACGCGACACAAGTAGGGAATTATCTTCAGAAATGATATAGTTATTAAAATTACAGATTGAAATGTCTAACGCCAAAGCATATCCTCCATTTTGGCGACCAGTTAGACATATTGTATCAGTAAAACGCCAAGTTTTGTTAACATTACTAATCACAATCCTAAAAGCTTAGAGAATGACTAATAGCAAAGTATATAAGAAAGGTAGTCTGCCTTGCCACATGAAACACAGATGTAGAAGGGCATAGCATGTCATAGGTTATTTTTTTCAGATAGTTTTATATCTTCCTCACATTTTACTCGAAAATAGAATCGTCCAGTCAAGTATTCATCATCATTGGAAAGTGCAATGAAATTACTCCTGCAAATTTCAAAATGTGTTGAAAGTAAGTGTCAAGTGACTAATGTTAACAAAACTTTGCGCTGTATTGACATAAAGAACCACTTGCAAATACTGTCAGCTCATTAAAGTTACATGAAACTGGTATTTGAGGAAAAAAGCTCTTTGGTGACCTATTTTCACCAAAGATGCTGCACCTGTCATGTACACAGAAACGAAATGAGAAGTTAAATTTAGCATTAGATTTGACTAATTATTTATCTGTTGTATTGTGGCACGTAAGTCAGATTTACACTGGTTGCTCTCCATGGTGAGATTGAAAATCTCGAAAGTGTATTTAGAGATGAGATTCTATAATACTAATACACATACGATACTGGGACAACTTCAGACACACTGACGCAGTTCTTTGATGACATTTGTAGCTGGTTGATAATATGGAGAACGTGCTTTGGGGTTAAACATTTCAGACCTAAATTTTAATAACTGAATCATTTCTGGAGATAATTCCCTACACATGTCGATTTTAACGTGGGCTCTGCACCATGCAGTTACTTGGAAGTTTCGAACAAGGGAATTCTGCCACGACATAGCTGCTTTTAACTGACTGAGTTACAGTGATATGTAATTCTGTGGTTTCCAAATTTATTACTCACAAAGCTTATTGCGAGCTCTTTTTTTCCCAGCGCTGGCATGTTCACAATTTCAAAGAAAATAAATACATCAGCAGTTTCCATAATTGCAGTGACTATAGCGATTGAGGATATAATGAGCTGCTTCTTTAAATGTGGAATCACACTTGATGGAAGGTCACCGTCACATCAATAGATTCTCCACTGTAGTCCAAATGGTGCCACACATCGTCAGCGGAATGTCATCGACTCATCAAAGTTTCTTGGTCAGAATGTTTCGATGGCCCATTCACGTGGTCAGATGATATTGTACTGTTGCTGCTGGCAAGTAGCACGTTGATATTTGTTTTGTTTAGTTCAGCAAAAACGCCCATGTAGACAGATCTTAGACAAACCATCAGCTTCTGCCGTGGTAAGTTGGGCGCCTAAATGTTGAATTCCTATTCGTAATTTTTATTCGTATATTGCTTAACAGATAAAAAAACTGTTGTCTGGACATTCTGAAATATTTATAAAATGATAACGACTCCTCTTCCAGCTCCTTGTAAAGAGTGTGAAACTCTCCTTTACAGTCTCGATATTTTATTGTTTTTCTAACATAGACTCTTTTTGCTTGCTGTCCCTAAACAAGAGCAAAAGCAATCATTGCAAGCTGCTTTAAACCAAATTTCGTCATTTTATGATGATCTACCACGAACTACGAAATAGGGTCTCTGGTGGGTATGTTAAGAACCAGCTGCAGCACAGTCTAACGTAACAGTCGCGATATTCGACTGCTGTAAAAGTTGTTACCCTTTGACTGCTAGAGCGACACTAGCGCTCCAAGCGGCGAGAAAGGAGAACTTCAGACGCGTTGTAAGCACAGTGTTTGATTGCATCTCTTTCCAAGGGATTTACGAAATATTTGAATTGTTTTATTGCCTTCAAGTGTTTTTGTAATATCAGAAGACACAGATGTTTCTAGAAATGGTTCTAAAATAAGCGCAAGTAGGGATAAAACTCTGAATCCAGTGACAGTTATAGTTGCTATCGATTAATGCCAAAAGCACTACACTGAAAGTTTTCTTGTAGTTGAAATATTCAGTTCCACTATGAGGTGGACACTGGATAACTTTATATTTGCCATCCAACGAACCCACACAATGTGGGGATTTACTACTGTATCCCCTTTCTATATTCATCCAATCTTCAGCTGTAGAGGGCATCTGAAAATATAATGTTAAAATAATAATTAAAATTTGAAATAATTTTTTCGTACCATAGAATTATTAATAGAACCTAATTTTTGCAGCAATCAAGATCATCAGAAACAGCTGGCGAAGAAACGGTGGACGAAGTCGAGGAGACAGAAAATTATAACAGCATGGTGGGTTCCTCGACTCCTGCATCTATGGTTTATTCACAATCTACAAGTAAATCTAAGGAGAAATCTCGTCGTCTCACTGCTTCGAATATAGTGGAACAGCAAATGGCCACAGCATTTGGTCAATTAATGAATGTACTTAGTCAACGTCCATCATGTGCAAATGCTGAAGATGATGATTGTGATCTGTATGCTAAGCTATTAGCCAAAAAGATGCGGGAACTTCCTCAAGACAACAGGAAATTATTGACATATGAAATAGATGGTTTATTTGTCAAAAGAATTAAACAGAGGTCATTTTCGTGTGAAACACCATCCCCTCATAATTCATTTCAATATTCTAGTCTATCATCAGTGTCAAGTGGATATATAGTAGCACCAAACCCCTCAGCACGCGTTCAAACGTCATTTTCTGAACCTTCTACCCCAAATCATGACCCCTTCATTACCAATTCTATCTCCAATTTTGAAAGATCCCCCACTACATTATCACCACCACCACATCCTCAAAATAGAGATGACAACATAACTATTTACTCAACCGAATCCAGCCCTTCAAAGCCCACCTCTACAATTACAGTAATACCCGTACCGGTACCTGATGAAATAATCATGCCTAGAGACAAAACATTATTAACGAAGCATTCCAGAAAGCTTATGAAGATTCCGAGCAGCATGATACTAGTGCATAAGTAATAACAATTGCACAGAACACTGATTAATATTTTTGTACACCTAGTTCTTCAAACTAATAATATCAAACATGTTTCACATTACCTTTATTTCATATTTCAGAACGTTATTAATAGCTCTGCAGACTTCAGGTATAATTTTTGATATTGCTTGGGTGGATACTTTAAACAAATAGTGTAGACTTTTGTAACTGTCTCCAGATGTTAAATATCTTAGTGTTATTGCCAGATGATATTTAGCTGGTATAGCTTCTCTGAAGTCAGTATTTTTCTTCGAAACCATAGGTGAAATTTCATTCGGCAAATATTCAAAATCAGCGTAGCTCATCCTGCAGAAGTTATCAAACTGTACAGATGGTTCGTGAAGAAGCTCATTACATTTTTCTTTCATAAATTCTCTACAATCACAAATTGTAAATCAATATTTTTTCATAGGCCTAGTTATATTAAATGAAATACACATAAGAAACTATATAATGATCATAGATATATGGATGAAGCTATAATGTAATAATTTAACAATTACTTGGTACAGTTTCTATGAATTTTTAACATCCACCATTATCTTTGCCGTATTTTTCGTTTTCTTTCCTCATTTTTTTCCTTTATAATAAAGATAGGTTAAGCCAAAGGTTATGGCCGACACAACCACTATGTCCGTCAAGCTTGCTTCTCCAGAACAAACAGGCGCACTCGCGAGAGTGTGGATAGTTCCCCAAACATGGCCAAACGTTTGTAGAGGCCTTGAAAATGGTTCAAATGGCTCTGAGCACTATGGGACTTAACTTCTGTGGTCATCAGTCCCCTAGAACTTAGAACTACTTAAACCTAACTAACCTAAGGACATCACACACATCCATCCCCGAGGCAGGATTCGAACCTGCGACCGTAGCAGTCGCGCGGAGAGGCTTTGAGTTTGCGGCAAGCACCAAGCATGTGGAAGCATCATAACGTATTGGTATGTTCACAGGTACCCAAAATACATATCAGTCACTTATTAAAGCGATAATTCAAAATATCATTGTCAACAGATCTGGAGAAATCGCCAATGCGTCCTTAGACTGTCTTCATCAGATGAGAGGTTAATTTCTAAGTGTTTCGATTAGCTTAATTACTTAAATGAGATCGTTCTTGCAAATGTGAAACATCCCTCACTGAGTGGCTTTCATTACAACAAATATTAGTAATACTACTCTGTCAATTACACTGCTTGTAATTAGTGACAGCAGAAATGTTTAATAATCCTTGTGATTTTGGAGGCATATTTCCGACTCTAATAACTGGTTGCTGTATGTATCTATTAACATCAAGGCTCTTGAGGGAGAATCGTGAAGATTCAAGACAGCTTTTAGAGGATTAGCAGTTTAAAAGTGCCATAATTATGAAATACGTGTGCAGTATGAGTGATTGAACTGTGTTTAATTGATGTTGTTATGCTATTTTAAAGGAATGATAAATGTTAAATACAGTGAGTAAATAATGAAAATCTCGTTTTCCACATGTTAAACCGTGTCTCTACCTGTAAATTTTCCGCCATTTAATTATTGGTAGAGACTTGTTGGAGAGTGACATGTCCCCCACCCCCTCCACAATCTGGGTGTGGAATTGACCTGTAACATAGGCCGAGGTTTAGAGTCTGCACATTTTGAGGCTGTTGCTATGAAAGTGGGAAATACAGATCTTCCAGTTAAATCGGGAATCGTTTAACTGCAGTACTTGAAGGTAATCCAGGAAAAGCTTACTTATGTATGTGGTTGTAGTGTCGGCAAAAAATTCTTGTGTGTGCAGTTGCCATGTATAACACCAGGTGTAAAATTTTTCTCCAGTCTTAAACTGTGTCGGAATCAAAGTGAGGCATTCATATGACTCAATAATATTGTTTTCATTTCATTACACTTACATAGATGGCTGAGATCTCATGTGTTAACATTGCCAAGTCATGTAGGCATGTGGAGTATTAATGCACATATGTCATATTGAAAGCAGAATCAAACACAGGTTACTTGTCTTTAAATGATATTTTTTGGAGAAAAAGGCAATGTTGCTTCTTATTGATATAATACATTCAGGGTCACAGGCTCACAGCTATGCTTGACCAACCATAACTTGTGCTGAATGTGCATGTCGTCATATAATATGCAGACACAGTACATTGATCTCGTGAGGCACAAGGTTCATATAAAGAATTACGAACGTCGGTCACCAGATGGCACTAGACAAAGAATGTTAGCTGCGCTTTTTAGTTGGTACTTGCGACTCTCAGTTGCGACTTGTCACAGAAATCGCAGTTGGACCTAATAGCGAATAGCAGATATGAGCGTAGTACGAACTTTGGCCAACTGCGCTTTTTAGTTGCTACTTGAGACTCCTAGCCGCGACTCGTCACTGAAATCGCAGAAACCAGTACGAAATTCGGCCAACAGATGGCTCACGGCGTTGAATGTGAAATCCTACTTGGGACTGCTAACTGTGACTGAAGTCGCAGTTAGATTCTGTAAAGTTGTTACTGTGATATCTGCGACTTCTCAATCACTGTGATTTCTAACATACACGATTTCCTGCCCACCACTACTCAAAAACGTGACCGTGGCGTTCCGACAAATGTGAATCCATGTCAATACGTCAATAACAATGGTTACCGCAGTCTCGAACGATCACAAAAATTGATACACGGCCTCTGTCGTCATCTATACAGCACCACAGTCTAACATAACAGTCGCGAAACTCACTGCTGTAGAAGTTGTTACCGTTTGACAGATGGAGCAACACTAGCGCTCCAAGCGGCGAGTAAGGTGAACGTCAGACGAGTTGTGAGCATGATGTTTGTTTTGCATCCATTCCCTACGTAATTTACGAAATATTTTAGTTATTTTCTTGCCTCCAAGGGTTTGTGTAGTATCATAAGGCATATATGTTTCTAAAAATGATTCTAAAATACGCGCAAGTATGGACAAAAACCATGAATCTAGTGGCAAGCTACAACACATTCGTGAAGAACACTTGTGACGCTGGATAGAATTGCAGCTTACCACGTTAATATCAAAAGAATATAAACACACGGATTCACATGTAAGAAGCGCAGACATGTACCTCTACATGCAAAAGCGATCCACAGCTCATTTATCATTTTGTAGGCCTACTGTGTTTGTCACTGTCGCCTGTTGCCGCCAAGTACGACCTTCATCTTTATATTATTCTAAGGGGTACAAGCAACTGCCAAATAATGGGAGAATATCTTGAAAACATTATAGTGAGCTGACTCTTGAAGTTTTCCCGGCGTATCGAATATTCCATAAGATTTCGGGATTGCAGCCGGATCTCATCGACTTCTTTCCACGATATATGGGAGACATATGGGAGAAATGCTCTGGACTTAAACACCTCCTTATCCTCTTGATCTTGTTGGTGGTCACGTTTTTTCCTGCTTAAAGCAGCTGATGTGCAGAATATCCATTGTCGGGAACATTTCATCGAAAGTAGGCAGAATTTTAAAGAAACATCGTGTGAAAGCAATCTTCCGGCCACCTACAAAGACTCGTGCTCTTCTGGGCTCAGCCAAGGATGACCTGGGATTACGGAAGGCTGGAATTTATAAAATACCTTGCGAGTGTGGGAAAGCCTACATTGGTCAAACCACACGCACAGTACACGACCGCTGCGTTGAACATGAGCGCCACACTCGCCTTTTACAGCCAAGTAAGTCGGCTATAGCCGAACTTTGTATTTCCACAGGACATACTATGGATTATTCGGCCACGAAAATCTTGGCCCCATCGAGATCCTTCTGGGATTCAGTTGTGAAGGAATCCGTGGAAATACGTTTAGCGGATAATCTCATTAATCGTGATGGCGGCTTTTTATTGAATAAGGCCTGGGACCCGTTGATTTCTTTAATTTCAACCAAAAGAAAACTTTTTATGGCTTCTGACACGTCGAGCGACAAGTAATTTTAATAGTGAAATTTTATTGTTTTGGACACGTCTGCGTGCATGTTTTACTTTTTTCACGCATTCGATTGCGCTCCATAGATCCAGTAATATTGTAGAGGGCCTTGGAATCGACAGGTGGCGAGCATGCTACGGTAACTTGCGCACGCGCGCCTGCGGCACTTTTACGTATAAATAGAGCGACTTGCACTAGCAATCTCCAGTGTCAAACACTCGCCTGAAGATGGCTGTAAGGTTGTCAGCCGAGATATCGTGGAAAGAAGTCGATGAGATCCGGCTGCAATCCCGAAATCTTGTGGAATATTATAGTGAGCTGATTACATTACATTTCACGCAAAACCAAATATCTGAATAATTTTCAAACAATGTCAGTGAACAAGGTGCTAACAACATAATGTCATGACACGAAGGAAGCAAGGAAAATTAAGTGACTAACAACAGAAGTGAATGAAATACATACCAAAAATTACGCTTTTTGCAAGATACGAATAACTGCACTTAATCTAACCACTTCATCGTCAAAGTAGGTCTGTGTTGACGGCTCACACGAATCTAGCAGTGACACCTGAAGAGTTGAACTGGCTGCTTCTGTGTCATAGCACTGTTTTACAGCTTTAGATGGATTGTCGAATCTTTGTGGCAGTTTCTTCATCGTCAGTTGACGTGGCTTATTTGGGGTGTCAAACAGTGTGGGTACTGCATTCCAAACGAGTTTATTATTATTTGCGTTCAAGAACTGGTTTTGTTCGAAATGTAGCGAACAAAAACTAATATTATTATTCTGGTAAACTGTGTCTTTTTCATAAGGTATTATCGTCTGCTATTAACTAGCCACTTTCTGCTCCTAAAACGAAACAATCATTAATACACATGTAGTTTGCAAGTGAATCCTGACGATACAGTTTAGTAATATGATGGTATATACCTCTCAGGATCCTTAGGAAACCTAAAAAAAAAGACAGACGTGGTGTCTTCTTACTGTTGTCGCTGCAATTTATTGCGCTACAAACGCTCCCGCTTTGAAAAACCATAGTAGAAATCAAAATAAACAACCACTGTTTGCTTTCACGATCGCTCCGAACTCACAGTTTAAGTTACTGGCCGGTTGGGGCGCTGTTGGCAACAAAATCGAGGCGAAGTGGCGCGATTGTTATGTTAGACTCATAGACTGTGTACAGCACTTACTCGTCATAATGACGTTACATGTGAATTTACTAGCGTGCACTAGTATTCACCCGTGTGTTACTTACCGGAAAGTGTTTACTGCATCATTTCTATGCTGAAATGGAAATGTGGAATTATCCTTCTTGAATATTATAAAAGGTTACCACGGCGTTATTAGCAAATAAACTCTGGCCACAAGCAAGGAAAAAACACGTGACAAACAGTTTTTTAACTCATTTGTTTCACGAGCTTCTGGAGTAGGAGGTTCTAGAGATGGGTTGAACTCGTTCATTCCCGTGAACTACTTCATTCGTTTCACTCTTTGCCGTGAAGCATTCAAATGAAGTAGTTCATTCATCAAGTACGGAAGCCTGGAGAACTTGGCCAGTTCGCAGCTCAGCCGCGGCTACGCCTCCCTCGTACAATAAAGCTTCGCAATACTTCATAATTTTACCAACAGATGGCCGAGTTATGCAGTAACGTGCACGCAACGTTTTACGCTCTTACAGCGTCCGAGTTAACTATAGAGCATGCTAAGTGAAACATTATTTGTTGTATTCATGGACTGAAAACTAGGGCTACCAACGAAATGCAGTCCAATTTTATGTTCCTTTTGAAATTTAATGCAAAATAGAGTGAGTATATTTACCACTGTCACAAAGTCTATACACCTACGTTAAATAATTATTCAGAAGTTTTCCTGTAGATTTTATTGTTGTTGAAAATAATAACCCTCCACATTCAAAACGTAAACTGTCACCTGTAGTCATTGGTACGATTTCAAGTAAAATCCCTCTTTCAGTGTTATTAACAAACCTTTTATTTTCATGTTGGCTGCTCATGCTCACACAGCCAGCCTCTTCGTTTGGGTCTTTAATATTCATTTGTCTGCAAGCGCTGCCGACGGTAGGCTACTCGTAGACGCGAAGTATAACTGCACAAATGGTCACGGGTAATGATGCCAGTACTGCAGGAAGCAGCTGACGCTGCCTTCCCCTCGCCCCTCACCCCCACAACACCTCGTTGTTCCACACAAATACCGCGCGATTCGTCTACAGATGGGCTAAACTGCGATTTTCCGATATCAGTGATTTCTGTGAGTGCTACTTTTCAGTATCTGTTATTCTTAACTGTGATTTGACGCAGTTAAGGAACATAGGTCGTGTATCCCTCCGCTACTGCTATTTCTGCGATTTCTGCTACTTCCGCGATTTCTGCGACTTCTCCGATTTCTGCGACTTCTGTGATTTCTGTGACTTCTGCGATTTCTGTGACTTCTGCTACTTCTGCGATTTCTGTGACTTCTGCTACTTCTGCGATTTCTGTGACTCCTGCGATTTCTGCGACTTACCACCGTATGAAAAAGTTACATCTGTCCACACAGAAAATTGCATCTCAACAAACTTGTCATTGGTATGTATGTTTTACGTTTTTTCTTCCGTTGGCTTTAATTTTGTATTAAAGAAACAACTGTGAAAATATTAATAGTGTAATTAACATGTAAGTAGCCATACAGTACCGTAATAGTTCGTGTTTAGAAAATGAATTCAAACATATTGTTATGTTCTCAGGTACCTGAACTACATTTCAGTCACTCAGTAAAGTGATAACTCAAAACATCATTGTCAACAGATGTGAAGAAATTGCCACTGCGTCTTTAGACCGTTTTCGTCAGATGAGAGGTTAGTTTCTAAGCGTTTCGATGGACTTAATTACTTCAGTGAGATCGTCCTTGCAAATGTGATATTCATTATAGCAAATATTAGCAATCTACTCTGTCAATTATATTGCTAGTAATTAGTGACAGCAAAAATTGTTTAATAATCCTTGTGTTTTTGCAGATGCAGTTCTCACTCTGATTACTGGTTGCTGTTCGTATCTACCCACATCAAGGCTGTTGAGAGAGACTCGTGAAGATTCAAGACAGCTCTTAGAGGATTTGCAGTTTAAAAGTGAAATAATTGTGAAATAAGTGTGTGAGTGATTAAACTGTGTTTTATTGAAGTTGTTGTGCGATTTTAAAGGAATAATAAATGTTAAATACAGTGAGTGAATAATAAAAATCTCATTTTCCACATGTTAAGCCGTCCAATACCCGTAATTTTCCGCCACTTACTTATTGGCAAACACTTGGAGAGCGGCATGCCGCCGCCCCCCTCCCCCCAATTCTCCACAATCTAGGTGTGACACTGACCTGTAACATATCCCGAAGTCTACAATATGCATTTTGAGGCTGTTGATATGAAAGTGGGAAGTACAGATCTTCCAGATAAATCAGGAATAGCTTAAGTGCATTACTTGAAAGTAACACAGGAAAAGCTTACTTATATAGGTGGTAGTAGTGTCAGCAAAAAGTTCTTGTGTGTGAAGTTGCCATGTGGAACACCAGGTGTAAAACTTTTCTCCCGAGTCTTAAACTGTGTCGGAACAAAAGTAAGGCATTCATATGACTCAACAATACTGTTTTCATTTCACTACACTTATACAGATGTCCGAGTTCTGCTCTGTTAACATTGTAAAGTCCTTTAGGCATGTGGAGTATTAACGAAAACTGTCATATTGGAAGCAGAATCAAACACATTTGTTACGTTACTTGATATTTTCAGGAGAAAAAGGCAATGTTGCTTCTTATTAATATAATACATTCAGAGTCACAGCAGTATTTGACCAACCATAACTGATGCTGAATGTGCATGTCGTTATATAATATGAAGGGCTTATTTCAATAGTGGTACAAGTCCATTACCACCACTTTTCTGTCTATAATGCTGCTGAAATTAATGATCCAAACAAACATAAATAAAGGTTCATCTCTAGCAAGAAGCCATATGCTTGAATATTTCTGGTATCTCCACTGCAAATTTTTCAGCGCTCATTTAACTTTAGGACTCTGTATCTCAAAATAAACAAAAATAGACTTGTACCACTATTGAAATAAGCCCTTCATATGCACACACAGCACATCGATCTCGTGAGGCACAAGGCTCTCATTTCGAAGTACGTACGTCGGTCAACAGATGGCACTAGGAAAAGTATGTTAACTGCGCTTTTTAGTTGCTACTTGCGACTCTTAGTTGCGATTTGTCACAGAAATCGCAGTTTGACTCTGTAGCGAATAGCGTAGTATGAACTTTGCTCAACAGATGGCAGTGCTAACTGCACTTTTTAGTTGCTACTTGCGACTCTTAGTTGCGACTTGTCACGGAAATCGCAGTTTGACTCGATAGCGTGTCGCAGAGATGAGCGTAGTACGAACTTTGGCCTACAGATGGCACTGTTAACTGCGCTTTTTAGTTGCTACTTGTGACTCTTAGTTGCCACTTGTCACAGAAATCGCAGTTGGACTCGATAGCGTGTCGCAGAGATGAGCGTAGTACGAACTTTGGCCAACAGATGGCACTGTTAACTGCGCTTTTTAAAAGTTGCTACTTGCGACTTCTAGCCGCGACTTGTCACTGAAATCGCAGAAAGGAGTATGGAATTCGGCCAACAGATGGCTCACGGCGTTGAATGTGAAATGCTACTTGCGAATGCTGTGACTGAAATCGCAGTTAGATTTTGTAAAGTTGTTATTGTGATATCTGTGACTTCTCAATCACTGTGATTTCTAACATACGCGATTTCCTGCCTGCCACTACAGTAGACTCTCTACACTCAGTGATGGGCTAAACTGCGATTTTCCGATATCAGTGATTTCTGTGAATGCTACTTTTCAGTATCTGTTATTCTTAACTGTGATTTGTCGCAGTTAAGGAACCTAAGTCGCGTATCCCTCCGCCACTGCTACTTCTGCTACTTCCGCGATTTCTGCTACTTCTGTGACTTCTGCGATTTCTGTGACTTCTGCTACTTCTGCGACGTACCACCGTATGAAAAAGTTACATCTGTCCACACAGAAAATTGCATCTCAACAAACCTGTCATTGGTAAGTATGTTTTATGTTTATTCTTCCGTTGGCTTTAATTTTGTATTAAAGAAACAACTGTGAAAATATTAATAGTCTAATTAATATGTAAGTAGCCGCACAGTACCGTAATAGTTCGTGTTTAGAAAATGAATTCTAACATATTGTTATGTTCATAGGTACCTGAACTACATTTCAGTCACTCAGTAAAGTGATAATTCAAAATATCAGTGTCAACAGATCTAAAGAAATTGCCAGTCTTTAGACCGTTTTCGTCAGACGACAGGTTAGTTTCTAAGCGTTTTGATGGACTTAATTACTTCAGTGAGATCGTTCTTGCGAATGTGATATAGCAAATATTAGCAAATGTGATATAGCAAATATTAGCAATCTACTCTGTCAATTATATTGCTAGTAATTAGTGACAGCAAAAATTCTTTAATAATCCTTGTGTTTTTGCAGACGCAGTTCTGACTGATTACTGGTTGCTGTACATATCTATCCACATCAAGGCTGTTGAGAGAGACTCGTGAAGATTCAAGACAGCTCTTAGAGGATTTGCAGTTTAAAAGTGAAATAATTATGAAATAAGTGTGTGACTGATTAAAGTGTTTTATTGAAGTTGTTGTGCGATTTTAAAGGAATAATAAATGTTAAATACATTGAGTGAATAATAAAAATCTCATTTTCCACATGTTAAGCCGTCCTATACCCGTAATTTTCCGCCACTTATTTATTGGTAAACACTTGTTGGAGAGTGACATGCCACCCCCCCCCCCCCCCCCCTTACTCCACAATCTTGGTGTGACACTCACTGACCTGTAACATATCCCGAAGTCTACAATATGCATTATGCATTTTGAGGCTGTTGATATGAAAGTGGGAAGTACAGATCTTCCAGTTAAATCAGGAATAGCTTAAGTGCATTACTTGAAAGTGACACAGGAAAAGCTTACTGTAGTGTCGGCAAAAAGTTCTTGTGTGTGAAGTTGCCATGTAGAACACCAGGTGTAAAACTTTTCTCCCGAGTCTTGAACTGTGTCGGAACAAAAGTGAGGCATTCATATGACTGTTTTCATTTCTCTACACTTATACAGATGTCTTAGTTCTGCTGTGTTAACATTGCAAAGTCCTGTAGGCATGTGGAGTATTAACGAAAACTGTCATATTGGAAGCAGAATCAAACACATTTGTTACGTTACTTGATATTTTCAGGAGAAAAAGGCAATGTTGCTTCTTATTAATATAATACATTCAGAGTCACAGCAGTATTTGACCAACCATAACTGATGCTGAATGTGCATGTCGTCATATAATATGAAGGGCTTATTTCAATAGTGGTACAAGTCCATTACCTACACTTTTCTGTCTATAATGCTTCTGAAATTAGTGATCCAAACAAAAATAAAGGTTCATCTCTAGCAAGAAGCAATATGCTTGAATATTTCTGGTATCTCAACTGCAGATTTTTCAGCACTCATTTAACTTTACGACTCTATATCTCAAAATTAACAAAAATGGACTTGTACCACTATTGAAATAAGCCCTTCATATGCACACACAGCACATCGATCTCGTGAGGCACAAGGCTCTCATAGCGAAGTACATACGTCGGTCAACAGATGACACTAGGAAAAGTATGTTAACTGCGCTTTTTAGTTGCTACTTGCGACTCTTAGTTGCGATTTGTCACAGAAATCGCAGTTTGACTCTGTAGCGAATCGCGTAGTATGAACTTTGCTCAACAGATGGCAGTGCTAACTGCGCTTTTTAGTTGCTACTTGCGACTCTTAGTTGCGACTTGTCACGGAAATCGCAGTTAGATTCCATAGCGTACCGCAGAGATGGACGTAGAACGAACTTTGACCCACAGATGGCACTGTTAGCCGCGCTTTCTAGTTGCTACTTGCGACTCTTTGTTGCGACTTGTCACGGAAATCGCAGTTAGACTCCTTAGCGTACCGCAGAGATGGACGTAGTACGAACTTTGGCCAACAGATGCCACTGTTAACCGCGCTTTTTAGTTGCTACTTGCGACTCTTAGTTGCGACTTGTCACGGAAATCGCAGTTAGACTCCATAGCGTACCGCAGAGATGAACGTAGTACGAACTTCGGCCAACAGATGCCACTGTTAACCGCGCTTTTTAGTTGCTACTTGCGACTCTTAGTTGCGACTTCTCACTGAAATCGCAGAAAGCAGTGCTAAATTCGACCAATAGATGGCTCACGTCTTTCAATGTGAAATACTACTTGCGACTGCTAACTGTGACTGAAATCGCAGTTAGATTCTGTAAAGTTGCTACTGTGATATCTGTGACTTCTCAGTCACTGTGATTTCTAACAGATACGCGATTTCCTGCCCACCACTACTCTACAGTAGAGGGAGGACTGAAGTGAAGGGAGGATGAGTGACGTAGCGCCGATGTAGTGGGAGAGGGGAAGAGAGTGAGTGAACTAGAAAAAAGTGTGGAGTATGCTATCTCTGAAGAGTTTGAAGTACCAGTTCATTGAGATTGAGTGGTTAGTTCACACGTTCACTGGAGTAAAGCGTTCATTTGAACGACTCATTCACGAGCTCCCCATCACTAGGAGGTTCCAACTCTGCTAATGTCTCTTCCCCACTCCCCAGAGGCTATTCCGGAGTTCACTGATTCCGACTGTAGTTATTGAGCCACAAATTTGATATAATAGCAAATTATAGCAGATGATGCTCCAGATCTAGTGGATTCAGAAATACAATATCATCAGATTCAGAAATACAATATCATCACACTAACCTGTAGCGGGCCAGAGAGAGTGCCGAAATGACGGATGTTAAGTATGGCGGGAGATGAAACTATGAATTTGTCTAATGCCGAACTGCAGAGACAAATATTACTATACCAATTGTATGTCCCGAAGAGAAAGTGGTACATTGATAACACAAGATGAAGAAAAACAATATACAATTTTATAACGTCACAGAACAACACTTTTTTATTAATTAAAATTACTTTTTAAATTAAATGTTGATTTACACTGTTCAGTTACCTAGTTCCATATCCTCTTAACTGATTCAGCACAAATTTCTTTCCAGTGAAGCAATAAGAGTAACAAGATGAAGTTATTAAAGGTTGTAAAGATGTGTGCACTTACTTTAATGTAGTATCTGGCAAATACCTTTACCACATCCTAGAAGCAATTACTGGCAAAGTGGGACAATCAGAGTACCATGTTCCAGTTAGGAATGTTGCTGATTAAACAATTAATGCATTTGTTTATTGTAGTATCTGGCAGATACCTTCACCGAACCCTTGAAACAATTTTTCATAAAAATAAAATTCATGAGTGAGGAGGAAACACTAAACTGCATTTTCTTATATGACAATAGCACACTGTTTTTTATTTTCATCAAAATGGTATTTCGTTATAACTGATAATGTTAAAATTATCTTCACTGTAAAAATTACATGAATTAGTTTTCTTTATAAAAAGTTAGGAACAAATTCCCACACACTGAAGTTGATTAACAATTTCCTATCTTTTGTGTGTAGCATATACATCTTTGCTGCTTCCTGTTCTCACAATACTGGAAGATTATTGTCAACATCACTAGGCGCCTCATCCCTCATCCTTATACTGTGAAAAACAAATCAGGTTATGAACACACAGGATTTTGTCTGGATAAGCTTTATTTTGTTTCGAAGAACAGGGAAACAACTCTTCACCATTCCAAAGCACTGTTGAATTATCACCCAATCTTAGCGTGAAATTCGTTGTACACCCCCTCATCAGGTGTGTCAAGATTCTGGAACATTATCATTAACCAAGGTGCTATGTTGTATCCTTCATCTCGTAAAATTGAAGCATTGCACTGGTTCTCTCATAGTATCTGGTACACATCTGAGTTCCTCCATATCCTACCATCTTGTACAGACCTAGGCCATGAAGCATCAACACTAGTGAACATTTCACTGTAATCACATCACCTGCATATTTATTCTGGGAAAACAGTTTAGATTAATATATTCATCTCCATGTGCATGAAGTTTTATTACTGGTATGTGAATTGCAATTGAGGGGCTCCACCACACGTGGATACTGATATCTTGATTGTCAGTTAACTTTTGCTGTTTCTAATTTGTTTACATTTCTTGGAAAAGAGGATCCGGTGCCTCTTTTTTTTTTTTTTTTTTTTTTTGGAACCTGCTAAAGAACATATGAAAATGTCAATAACACAGTTGTCTTTTGGTGTATTCCTAAGTCTTATTCTACACCACGAAATAGTGAAAAAATGTTTTCATTTTAGATTTATTTGAACGGGCACCTTCTCCTCTTGTAATTTTCAGGAAGAAAGCGATTTGCCATCTAAATAATGTTCCACTGTTAAATGTACCGTGTATAAACTTTTTCAATTACTTTCTTCTGTGATTCTTTGTGCTATGTATGTCTTCCTTCTGCCTTTCGAGCACAGTAAATTCTGCCATTTTAACTAAAAAGCACGCGACAAAACTTAACCGCAACAGAACCTACTTAGTCGAAGTATGCTACAGAGCTCACTTCAAAAAACTGAAAATGTTTACCACTAGTGACAAACTTCTCTCATTTTATTCATATAATATCTGAAAATGTTCTTTGTTTTGAGCAACTTCCCCCATCACTTCACTCATGCTGAGAACATTCTCTGGTGATGTATATTCTCCAACCTGCTTTATTCTTGTGAACCACAGGATGTTCTCCAAAATTCCTAGTAGAAAATATATTTTCATTTTATTCGTGTGGCCCCATACATAATAATCTTACTGTAGCTCTTATAAAATTTTATGAGTACAGTTTCTAGCTGAGGAAGGAAATTAGTTATATTTTCTACTAGTGCCCTGTATAGTGTGTTTAAAATAAGTAGTAACTTTCAAAAGTTCATAGAGGAGGTAGAGGAAGGAAGTGTTGTTGCCAGCATGAGCTGAGTGCATCAGCTGGCAGTGATAATGCCACGCCTGCCTTAGGCTGTGACCATTAGCCGGCCACCAGGCAATCATTATTTGGCAGTAAAGAAACTACTATACTTAACAGAGAAGTTAAATCAATGAATCTTTTATGCATACTCACAATTATGATGTAAGTGGAGTGACCCCAAGAGAAGAACCATCTCTGCCCTCATCCTCATAACTGGTACTAGCACTCTTCAATTTGTTCTTCCAGTTAGTCCTTCATGAATCCAGGTAGTCTCTGCAGTTACCTTCTTGAGATGGCCGACAACTTGAGATCAATTGTGTGGGGTAACATTTGCAATGGCTTCTTTTGTCAGAATTTCAACCTCACTGAGCGTACACATCTTGTTTTTTGCCACATTACCTTTCACCTGAGCCTATGTATTCTCAATCAGATTCAAATGAGTGTGATATCAAGGAAGGCTGGTTACATTATGCCCTTTATTATTAGCCAGTTCGTTGACCTGATAGTGTGAAGTTTTTGGTTTGTAAAGTGCTACAAGTTCCATTAAATATCCCTTATTAATCTAGGTTTAACTTTCTCTAATGGAACATTTCTTTGCTCAGCACAAAATATCCACTTTCCTCCGCTGCACTGTCAGAGCTTTATCTATTACTACAGAGTGGTATGGTGCATTGTTCACTGCTATTCTCGAATTAGGAGGAATACTTTGCAGCAGAACATTGGAAGACCATTGTATGAAAACTTTGGTGTTCATTTTCTCATGATAGTCACCTTGCTTCCTGGAACGCAACAGCAATAAACAGTCTGGAATGAAGCCATGAGCGAATCCAGCATGAATGAAGATTATCCTGCTATCCTTGCCTATCGGTGCTTTGTTGTTCCTTGTGCTATGCGATCCTTCCGCCACATTGTCAATGTGTGACATACATTAACCCACATCTCGTCCAGCCATGCAATGTCTACAAATGAAACATTCCTCACTGTCTGCAGATATTGGCTTCTTCAGGCCACTATGTCACTTCCATTAACAATAAATGTCCGAGAGAAAAACTTTTCATACCAGAAACTGAGCTCATTAAGACAATATGTAAGTGATGACCTACCCCGATTGAGCAGTTCTGCTTCTTTGAGGCTGAAGATAAGTTTATCTAAATTAGGGTAGTCCTTGCGCCGATAATAAGCATACACGTCTGCACACTGCATCCTGCTGGAATGCATCCACCTTGATTACTGTCCATCATAATTTCTTTTCTTGCCTGGAGTTCCTAGTAAAGAATGACCTGGTGTTGCTTCATCACTCACATCTTCCTTTCTTTCCTTCTCTTTCCCATTTCTCAGCATCATAGAATGTTACTTGTTGCAGCTGTTCCGTTCATCACTATTGTAATGTCTAAACTCGGACCACCACTGTGTTCCACTCAAGTTCAAAATAACTGTGCACAGAGTGAGCAAAATCGCAACCTTGTCCATGGATTGTAATTCCTCTTCCACTGCTCAATCTCTATCTTTGGCGCCAGTGAACATGTTCTTGGACAACCTCTTTCATTGTGAAACTTGTGTTCAGACATACTGCACTGTTATATTAACGCAATGCCAATAAAAAAACACTTGTTTACAATACCTGACCACTGCAGAACATTTCAACAACATACCACTTCACAGAGAAAGCTGATGAAAACAGATGCACCTAACATGTACAATGGTACTGTTTATCAACAGCATGGCAACAGGGGTGCTTTATCACTAAACCGCAGGCAGTTTTGTAGGGAAGCCAGCTCACTACTGATGTTATCTTGTCAGCAACATCACGCCCGTTCTGTTAAGCCAGAAGACAAAAGTCACAACTGATTTTAAATGCACTATACATTGTTCTAATTCTGATGGATTGTTTTCCTACTTCTAGTTTGACTGAAAAGCATTCAGTGCAACATTGACTTATGTTCTGAACCTGTGACCTAAGAAGGCTGAGAATAAAAATTGTGACATCTTTAAGTTTATTCAACAATAGTTAATGTACTGTTTTACATATATTGACTCAATTTCTGCAGCTCCTAGATGATGATGATCTTTTAAGAAAAGTACAACAGCTGTTTAGTTGAAATATCTTGTATCTTGGTGTGAATGCAGCAGCATTTCCTTTTTTTTTTTTTTTTTTTTTTTACAGGTATTTTTAGGTAATGATAATTATGACATTCATTATGCTAATTGGGGCATCTGTCAGGCTATTATAAACTAGAGCTACTTCGTAGGTACAATGTCTGTAACAATGTTTGTGGTTGCCACATCAAGCTGCTGTTGTAATGCATCAGTACTGTTCTGTACATACAGTATGATGGGTTCTTTTTTGTTTTAGAATAATTTAACCACGTAATGTTTAATTGTTAGTAAAAACAATTATGCTTATGTGATAAATGGATGTTTCATTATGTTTCCTTTCAAATAGTTACATAATAATTGTAGTGTGTCACATCTAACTCAATTCCTCAAGCAGAAATGGACGAGTTAAGCACCTGAACTGAAATAGTCGTAGAACAGAAACGGAACATTTCTGGATATGGATTCCTATTAAAAATATAGTTTACCTGCTCTCCTCTAAAAGTCCTAGAAGTCTATAACAGGAATTTCTGAACACCCTATATTAATTGTATTCTTGACTTGTACTTTGTTGATAAATTTGTCATGCTACATCATCAGGTTATCCTGAATATTGTGTGTGCCTTCTTGTTCTCGCTTCTCGCGCACAGGGTCCCGGGTTCGATCCCCGGCGGGGTCGGGGATTTTCCTTGCCTCGAGATGACTGGGTGTTGTTGTTGTTGTTGTCGTCTTCATCATCATCATTCATCCTCATTATAGTCGCAGGAAGGCAATGGTAAACCACCTCCACTAGGACCTTGCCTAGTACGGTGGTGCGGGTTTTCTGCATTGTCCCCTAATGCTCCTCGGAGTATGGGACATCATCATCATCATCATCATCATCATCATCATCATCATCATCATCATCTTGATGGTCCCGCTCAGTACTGAGTTGTTTAAGAATGTGTTTCTGGAAGGAATTATTACTTTTGGAACATTTTGTAACATTCTGTTCATTTTTTCACATTGTATACAAGATACCACCCTATTTATTTTTGATCTGATGAATGGTATTGCTAATTCTTTAATACGGTGCAGTACAGTAGGACCTTTGTACTTACAGTCTTCACATTTCCATTTCAGAGCAAAGTTCTAGTCATTTTTCACTGGGAGATCTACTTTCCCAAAGTGTTGCACTATAGACATGTAATTTTGGATTTTACAGTTATACAGCATTTGTTACAAATTTCGATTACCAAAGCAGTATTTTTAAGCAACACTCTCTTTACTTCCTTTGTTTGTTATGCACACTTTATGTTTTGGGAAAATGGCCTCATTTCTTGTCAGAGTAACGATCTCTGTAATGTGAACTTACTTCGTCAGTCTCTGGCTAAAAAAATTTAGTTTATTTTCATTTTCTTAGGCTTATCACATGGGCAGGTGGCATGTCGTTGCCGGTCACTGCATCCAATTTCATACTAGAATTAGGAATATGTTTTTTTCCCCCCTTTCTTATGTTTACTTGTTACTTTCATAGGCACCTTAGTATTTATTCAGTGTGTCTTTATGTGTGGCTTAGCCGTAGGAGGGACAATCTGCTACATTAGGGACTACACATGTAGGCATATTTCCATTTTGGGTTGCTTGGCAGTATCTCATTATGTACGGTCCACTCACTCCCACTGCAATTTTACCATCATGATCTGACATGTTGCATCAGCCCTTATTTTATTAGTCTCTCAACAAAGTTGCTCAATCACGTTTGTCATCTGTTCAGGTTATGGAGTGAGGAATCTAGTGCGAGGACCACTGCGAGAACTTGTTGCAAGCCTCATCTGAGTGGCAGAACTCTCAGAATCTGGCAGATATGCTGTCATGGTTCATCCTTAATGCAATACATGAAGGGACAGGAACTATGACATTCGGCTATTTCTTGATTGAAGCAATATGGCCACACCACCTGTGGGAGTGCCAATTCGATTCAATTCGATGAAAATATGCTGCTGTTGCCCTCAGCAACTGACTAATTAGGCAGGAGCGCAAATAGCCTCGCTTTGTTTGCGAGCTCTACCGATATTATTGTTGTTTTATTCCTGTTCACACCACAGTTGCACTGGGACATGGGATTCATTTGAGACACTACAATGGCACATTGAGAAAGCTGCGTGTGCGAGTGTGGTCGTGACTGTGCAAGTTACATTTTAGACAGAAATTCCCCATGCCATGACCCTTAACTATGACCTGTTCCATGCAACATATTCAGCGCAATACTTATTTCATGGTGGGTCCGCTATTCTTTACAGCATTTTTGGATCTGCACACTGTCTCATTTTGCATCATAAGTTTCAGGTCTGCAATTTTTGACAGCAGCACAGCTGTAAGTGGACAGCACCATTCCATGTGTTATGCAAAAACACCTCACGAGAGGATGGCCTCAACAGTTGCTGCCCTGAAGTTGGCACGGGGAGCTGCTGCTACTTCACTACTAGGGGAACGGGTATAATGTTTCGAGATGGTCATCATCAGCACTTGAGTTAACTGTCTGACACACTCTATATCCACTAAGTGCATTTCTGTGTTGCCTAATCAGTTGATCCACACATACAGTTGCTTGGTGCAGCATCAATGTTAACAGCCAGCAAATATGAAGGAACATACCCTCCAGAGATAAACAATCTTGTGTATATTTGTAATAATCTCTATACAAGTATTCCTACAGTCAAGGCATCAAAAAGCATTGCAAATACACTTAGCTTTCAGTAATTTGTGTGTTTCATTCACATAACAAACATGACAACTAACGAACTTGTTTACCTCATTCTGCAATTTTCAACACGCATAACTTGTATAAATTCAAAGTTTTAATTTTATTTTTATGAAAACACTTTTGTAACAACACTAAATTACAAATGTAATCGTTAAATTGTTATATAAGCAGCCTGTCTCAGTCTTGTACCAGTTTTTGTAGGTTGATTTTGTTTAATTCACGAATGTACCAAATGATTTCACTGAAACATGTCGAGTTGTTCATTACATAGTTAGTCCGCTTACAAAGCAATACGTTTTGAGACGCTTGGATGAAGAGTCTCAGGCACCAACTTTTATTTAACGACTAATGGATTTCGGAATACCTGATGTACACTTTCCAATCCAGATCAACTGCATCCTTGAAGTTAAGTAAATGTGGCAATGTTCACATTTCAAGCTGTCCATACTAGTCTAACATGGGCAGTCCTCTACATCTCTGCAAAACTACTGCAGTCTATATCCATTTGAATCTGACAACTGTATTCATATGCCGATTTCCCCCTAGAATTTCTACAGTCATACTTTCTTTCATTACAAAACTGATAATGCCTTTTGACTTCAAGACCTGTCCTATCAACTGATCCTTTCTTTTAGTGGAGCTGTGTCCATATTTTTTTAAAGGACATTATATTTGCCATTGATTATAGGAATTATTTATTCCACAGCTGCAATTTCGGTCTTTGGGCCATTTTCAAGTGGTACTGCAAAAATTTTGCTTCAGCACATGTCAGATTTTAAAATGCTCTGACATGCATGCATGTCCTCATAAAAAAATAGGCCTTTTCATTGTAACAGTAACATCAGACAAGTGTGAAGCTCTGTACAACATAATATGTTAATTACTTGAAACATTACCAATGTTAACATAATGAGCTGAAGTAAAATCTTTTGCAGTACCACTTGAAAATGGCCCAAAGGCCAAAATTGCAGTTGTGAAACGAATAATTTCTACAGTCAATAGTGAGTATGACGTCCTCTAAAACATTCTACATGACTGTGAACCCCAAACATGAAAAATTAATCAGCTGTACTGTGTTCCTGTTGTGATCTCTCGTCTGAAGACGAATAACTACTGCAACTTACATCCTTCTGAAACTGTTTACTCTTCGTCTCCCTCTACAATTTTTAGCCCCCACACTTCCCTCCAATGCTAAATTGGTGATTCCTTGTGGCTCAGAATGTGTCCTATCAATCAGTACCTTCTTCCAGTCATATGGTGCCACAAATTTCTTTTCTCCCCAATTCTATTCAATATTTCCTCATTAGTTATGTGATCTACTCACCTTATCTGCAGCATTCTTCTGTAGTACCACATTTCAAAGGCCTCTATTCTCTTCTTGTCTAAACTGTTTATCATCCATGTTTCACTTCCATACATAGCTACACTCCACGGAAATGCATTCAGAAAAGACTTAAGTCCATATTTGATACTAACAAATTCCTTTTTCTCAGAAACACCTTTCTTGTCATTGACAGTCTACATTTTATATCTTCTCTACTACAGTCATTATCAGTTATTTTGCTGCCCAAATAACAAAACTCTTCTACTACCTAACTGTCTTATTTTTTATTTTTATTTACACATCTTGTTTCGTAGGACCAAATCGAGGAGCAAATCTCCAATGTCATGGAACAAGTCAGTAAGTGATATTACAACATAAAAGTAATAACAGATAAAATAAAATGTTTCTGAACCCAAAAATTTCAAGCCATAAGTTTAAGTAAATGCAATCAACAATATACCATAAGAATAAGCTTAATTCCCCCCCCCCCAGAACCATGGACCTTGCCGTTGGTGGGGAGGCTTGCGTGCCTCAGCGATACAGATAGCCGTACCGTAGGTGCAACCACAACGGAGGGGTATCTGTTGAGAGACCAGACAAACGTGTGGTTCCGGAAGAGGGGCAGCAGCCTTTTTCAGTAGTTGCAAGGGCAACAGTCTGAATGATTGACTGATCTGGCCTTGTAACACTAACCAAAACGGCCTTGCTGTGCTGGTACTGCGAACGGCTGAAAGCAAGGGGAAACTAAAGCCGTAATTTTTTCTGAGGGCATGCAGCTTTACTGTATGGTTAAATGATGACGGCGTCCTCTTGGGTAAAATATTCCGGAGGTAAAATAGTCCCCCATTCAGATCTCCAGGCGGGGACTACTAAAGAGGATATCGCTATCAGGAGGAAGAAAACTGGCGTTCTACGGATCGGAGCGTGGAATGTCAGATCCCTTAATCGGGCAGGTAGCTTAGAAAATTTAAAAAGGGAAATAGATAGGTTAAAGTTAGATATAGTGGGAATTAGTGAAGTTCGGTGGCAGGAGGAACAAGACTTCTGGTCAGGTGACTACAGAGTTATAAACACAAAATCAAATAGGGGTAATGCAGGAGTAGGTTTAATAATGAATAGGGGAATAGGAATGCGGGTAAGCTACTAAAAACAGCATAGTGAACGCATTATTGTGGCCAAGATAGATACGAAGCCTACGCCTGCTACAGTAGTACAAGTTTATATGCCAACTAGCTCTGCAGATGACGAAGAAATTGAAGAAATGTATGATGAAATAAAAGAAATTATTCAGACAGTGAAGGGTGACGAAAATTTAATAGTCATGGGTGACTGGAATTCGACAGTAGGAAAAAGAAGAGAGGGAAACATAGTAGGTGAATATGAATTGGGGCTAAGAAATGAAAGAGGAAGCCGCCTGGTAGAATTTTGCACAGAGCACAACTTAATCATAGCTAACACTTGATTCAAGAATCATAAAAGAAGGCTGTATACATGGAAGAAGCCTGGAGATAATGACAGGTTTCAGATAGATTATCTAATGGTAAGACAGAGATTTAGGCACCAGGTTTTAAATTGTAAGACATTTCCAGGGGCAGATGTGGACTCTGACCACAACCTATTGGTTCTGACCTGTAGATTAAAACTAAAGAAACTGCAAAAAGGTGCGAATTTAAGGAGATGGGACCTGGATAAACTGAAAGAACCAGAGGTTGTATAGAGTTTCAGGGAGAGCATAAGGGAAAAATTGACAGGAATGGGGGGAAGAAATACAGTAGAAGAAGAATGGGTAGCTTTGAGGGATGAAGTAGTGAAGGCAGCAGAGGATCAAGTAGGTAAAAAGACAAGGGCTAGTAGAAATCCTTGGGTAACAGAAGAAATATTGAAATTAATTGATGAAAGGAGAAAATAAAAAATGCAGTAAATGAAGCAGGCAAAAAGGAATACAAACGTCTCAAAAACGAGATCGACAGGAAGTGCAAAATCGCTAAGCAGGGATGGCTAGAGGACAAATGTAAGGATGTAGAGGCTTATCTCACTAGGCGTAAGATAGATACTGCCTATAGGAAAATTAAAGAGACCTTTGGAGATAAGACAACCACTTGTATGAACATCAAGAGCTCAGATGGAAACCCAGTTCTAAGCAAAGAAGGGAAAGCAGAAAGGTGGAAGGAGTATATAGAAGGTCTAAACAAGGGCGATATACTTGAGGACAATATTATGCAAATTGAAGAGGATGTAGATGAATACGAAATGGGAGATACGATACTTCGTGAAGAGTTTGACAGAGCACTGAAAGACTAGAGTCGAAACAAGGCCCCCGGAGTAGACAACATTCCATTGGAACTACTGACGGCCTTGGGAGAGCCAGTCCTGACAAAACTCTACCATCTGGTGAGCAAGATGTATGAAACAGGCATAATACCCTCAGACTTCAAGAAGAATATAATAATTCCAATCCCAAAGGTGTTGACAGGTGTTGACAGATGTGAAAATTACCGAACTATCAGTTTAATAAGTCACAGCTGCAAAATACTACCGCGAATTCTTTACAGAAGAATGGAAAAACTAGTAGAAGCCGACCTCGGGGAAGATCAGTTTGGATTCCGTAGAAATGTTTGAACACATGAGGCAATACTGACCCTACGACTCATCTTAGAAGCTAGATTAAGGAAGGGCAAACCTACGTTTCTAGCATTTGTAGACTTAGAGAAAGCTTTTGACAATGTTGACTGGAATACTCTCTTTCAAATTCTGAAGGTGGCAGGAGTAAAATACAGGGAGCGAAAGGCTATTTACAATTTGTACAGAAACCAGATGGCAGTTAGTCGAGGGACACGAAAGGGAAGCAGTGGTTGGGAAGGGAATGAGACAGGGTTGTAGCCTCTCCCCAATGTTATTCAATCTGTATATTGAGCAAGCAGTAAAGGAAACAAAAGAAAAATTTGGAGTAGGTATTAAAATTCATGGAGAAGAAGTAAAAACTTTGAGGTTTGCCGATGACATTGTAATTCTGTCAGAGACAGCAAAGGACTTGGAAGAGCAGTTGAACGGAATGGACAGTGTCTTGAAAGGAGGATATAAGATGAACATCAACAAAAGCAAAACGAGGATAATGGAATGCAGTCGAATTAAGTCAGGTGATGCTGAGGGAATTAGATTAGGAAATGAGACACTTAAAGTAGTGAAGGAGTTTTGCTATTTGGGGAGCAAAATAACTGATGATGCTCGAAGTAGAGAGGATATAAAATGTAGACTGGCAATGCCAAGGAAAGTGTTTCTGAAGAAGAGAAATTTGTTAACATTGAGTATAGATTTAAGTGTCAGGAAGTCATTTCTGAAAGTATTTGTATGGAGTGTAGCCATGTATGGAAGTGAAACGTGGACGATAAATAGTTTGGACAAGAAGAAAATAGAAGCTTTTGAAATGTGGTGCTACAGAAGAATGCTGAAGATTAGATGGGTAGATCACATAACTAAGGAGGAAGTATTGAATAAGATTGGGGAGAAGAGAAGTTTGTGGCACAACTTGACTAGAAGAAGGGGTCGGTTGGTAGGACATGTTCTGAGGCATCAAGGGATCACCAATTTAGTATTGGAGGGCAGCGTGGAGGGTAAAAATCGTAGAGGGAGATCAAGAGATGAATATACTAAGCAGATTCAGAAGGATGTAGGTTGTGGTAGGTACTGGGAGATGATGAGGCTTGCACAGGATAGAGTAGCATGGAGAGTTGCATCAAACCAGTCTCAGGACTGAAGACCATAACAACAACAACAAGCTTAATTTTTCAAGGAACTCCTCAACAGAATAGGAGTAGTGACCCGGGGGGGAGGGGGGGGGGGGATCTTCAGTTTCGATTTGAAAGTGCGTGGATTACTACTAAGATTTTTGAATTCTTGTGGTAGCTTATTGAAAACGGATTCACATCTTTCTGCACAAGAGATAAGAAAGTGCGATCCAAATGCAGATTGGATTTCTGCCAAGTATTAAGTGAGTGAAAGATGCTAATTCTTGGGAATAAGCTGATACTATTAACAAGAAATGACAGTAAAGAATATGTATATTGAGAGGCCAATGTCAAAGTACCCAGACTGGTGAACAGGGTTTGACAAGAGGTTCATGAACTTACACCATTTACTACCCAAACTGCCCGTTTCTGAGCCAAAAATATCCATTTAGTATGGGAAGAGTTACCCCAAAATACACTCCTGGAAATTGAAATAAGAACACCGTGAATTCATTGTCCCAGGAAGGGGAAACTTTATTGACACATTCCTGGGGTCAGATACATCACATGATCACACTGACAGAACCACAGGCACATAGACACAGGCAACAGAGCATGCACAATGTCGGCACTAGTACAGTGTATATCCACCTTTCGCTGCAGTGCAGGCTGCTATTCTCCCATGGAGACGATCGTAGAGATGCTGGATGTAGTCCTGTGGAACGGCTTGCCATGCCATTTCCACCTGGCGCCTCAGTTGGACCAGCGTTCGTGCTGGACGTGCAGACCGCGTGAGACGACGCTTCATCCAGTCCCAAACATGCTCAATGGGGGACAGATCCGGAGATCTTGCTGGCCAGGGTAGTTGACTTACACCTTCTAGAGCACGTTGGGTGGCACGGGATACATGCGGACGTGCATTGTCCTGTTGGAACAGCAAGTTCGCTTGCCGGTCTAGGAATGGTAGAATGATGGGTTCGATGACGGTTTGGATGTACCGTGCACTATTCAGTGTCCCCTCGACGATCACCAGTGGTGTACGGCCAGTGCAGGAGATCGCTCCCCACACCATGATGCCGGGTGTTGGCCCTGTGTGCCTCGGTCGTATGCAGTCCTGATTGTGGCGCTCACCTGCACGGCGCCAAACACGCATACGACCATCATTGGCACCAAGGCGGAAGCGACTCTCATCGCTGAAGACGACACGTCTCCACTCGTCCCTCCATTCACGCCTGTCGCGACACCACTGGAGGCGGGCTGCACGATGTTGGGGCATGAGCGGAAGACGGCCTAACGGTGTGCGGGACCGTAGCCCAGCTTCATGGAGACGGTTGCGAATGGTCCTCGCCGATACCCCAGGAGCAACAGTGTCCCTAATTTGCTGGGAAGTGGCGGTGCGGTCCCCTACGGCACTGCGTAGGATCCTACGGTCTTGGCGTGCATCCGTGCGTCGTTGCGATCCGGTCCCAGGTCGACGGGCACGTGCACCTTCCGCCGACCACTGGCGACAACATCGATGTACTGTGGAGACCTCACGCCCCACGTGTTGAGCAATTCGGCGGTACGTCCACCCGGCCTCCCGCATGCCCACAATACGCCCTCGCTCAAAGTCCCTCAACTGCACATACGGTTCACGTCCACGCTGTCGCGGCATGCTACCAGTGTTAAAGACTGCGATGGAGCTCCGTATGCCACGGCAAACTGGCTGACACTGACGGCGGCGGTGCACAAATGCTGCGCAGCTAGCGCCATTCGACGGGCAACACCGCGGTTCCTGGTGTGTCCGCTGTGCCGTGCGTGTGATCATTGCTTGTACAGCCCTCTCGCAGTGTCCGGAGCAAATATGGTGGGTCTGACACACCGGTGTCAATGTGTTCTTTTTTCCATTCCCAGGAGTGTATAATACCATACGACATAAGCGAATGAAAATAAGCAAAGTAGACCAATTTTTGTGTTGAATGATCACTTACTTCAGATTCCGTTCGAATAGTGGAAATGGCAGCATTAAGTCTTTGAACAAGACCCTGTAAGTGAGCTCTCCACAACAGTTTACTATCTATCTGAACACCTACAAGAGTAGTTTGAAAAGTTCTTGGAATCACCACGAGAGGTCAGTGCTAGCGCAAAGAGTTGTTCACATGATATTCATTCAACTGCTGCCTGTAAACACGTGCCACATCAGTGCTCTTGGAAGAGAGCTGTGGCGAAGACGTGGCTCTGTTGTTGTTCCCGCGTAGTGATTTGCAAAGATGGAAAAAATCAAGATGTAAGCAGTGATTAAGTATTTCTTAAAGAAAGGAATGAAAGTGGAGGACGCTCATGCTGTTTCCAGAATACACTGGGGGACTCTGCTCCTTCATATTCAACTGTTGCCAAGTGGACAAATGAATTTAAATTTGGTCCAGAGAGCTTAGACGATGATCCACACAGTGGTCGGCCAAGATGGGTCGCTACTCCAGAAATCATTGCAAAAGTGGACAAATGGTATGGAGGATCGCTGATTGAAAATGTGTGAAATTGCTCACGCTTGCCAGATGTCATATGAAAGGGTATATCACATTTTAATTGAAGAATTATCTGCAAGGTGGGATCAAAAACGCATGCCATCGCCATGGCAAAATTACACGAACTAAAGTATGAATTATTGCCACACCCGCCTTATTCATCTGATATGTCTCCGTCAGACTTCCATCTCTTCCCAAAACTGAAATTTTTTTTTGGTGGATGAAGATTCACTTCAAACGAAGAATTAATAGCCAGAGTTGACAACTATTTTGCAGGCCTGGAGGAAACTCATTTTCGAGATGGGATCAAGGTATTGGAACATCGTTGGTCCACGTGCATTAATCTAAAAGGAGACTACATTGGATGCAAGTACTTTTTTTTTCTATTCCGTTCCGAGAACTTTTCAAAGCACCCTCGCAGGAATTTGAGTTGTTCAGTTTCACTAATCATATGCCCATTTTGTGTCCTTAATCTTATTACCATAGCATCATCTGATTTAATTTGACTACATTCAATTATCCTTGTTTTGCTTTTGTTGAAGTTCCATTCCATTCAAATGCTCTTCCAAATCCTTTGCTGTCTCTGACAGAATTACATAGTCATTGGCAAACCTCAAAGTTTTTATTTCTTCTCCCTGAAATTTGATTCCTACTCCATTTTTTTCTTTTGTTTCCATTACTGCTTGCTCAGTGCACAGAATGAATAAAATCAGTGATAAGCTATAACTCTGCCTCACTCCCTTCTCAACCAACGCTTTCCCTTTCATGCCCCTTGATTCTTATAACTGCCATCTGGTTTCTGTACAAGTTGTAAATAGCCTTTTGCTCCCTATATTTTACCCCTGCTACCTTCAAAATTTCAAAAAGAGTATTCCAGCCAATATGGTCAAAAGCCTTTCTTTAATCTATTTCCAAGACATACTGTACGGTCAGTATTGCCTTGCATGTTGAACACTTCTCTGGAACCCAAACTGATTCTCCCTGAGGTTAGTTTCTACCAGTTTTTCCATTCTTCTGTAAGAAATTTGTGCTAATATTTTGCAAATACAACTTATTAAACTGGCAGTTCAGTAATATTCACAGCTATTGGCACCACCTTCCTTTGGAACTGGAATTATTATATTCTTTAAGAAGGTATTTCGCCTCTCTCATACATCTTGTTCACCAGGTGGAAGAGTTTTGCCATGGCTGGCTCTCCCATGGCTGTTAGTAGTTCTGGCAGAATGTCATCTACACCATGAGCCTTGTTGTGGCTTAGGTCTTTCAGTGCTCTGTAAAAATTCTTGTCAGTCTCTTATCTCCCATCTCATCTTCATCTATGCCTTCTTACATTTCTATAATAAGCCTTCAAGTTCATCTCCCTTCGTCTATATACTTCTTACAGCTGTCAAATTTCCTTTCTTTGCTTAGAACTGGTTTTCCATCTCAGTTCTTGATATTCATACAGCTGCTGCTCTTTTTTCCAAAGGTCCCTTTACTTTTCCCTACTGAAATATGCTTCGAAATCCTCACTTTTCCTACAGTCATTCCTTCTTAGCCATTTTGCACTTACTTCACACTCATTTTTTAGATGTATGCATTACCTTTTGTCTTCTTCATTTGCTGCATTTTTAAATTTCCTCCTTTCATCAATTAAATTGCCTTACATTTCTTTTTTCCTCAATTCAGTTAAGTACTTCACCATTTGTAGCTCGATCTACTCATCTAATATTTAGCACTCGTCTATTGCATCACATTTCAAATATTTCTATTCTCTTCTTGTCTACACAGTTGATTGCCTACATTTCACTTCCATACAAGGCTACACACCAGACAAATAATTCCAGAAAAAAATTCTTAACACGTTTTTAGATGTTAACAATTTCCTCTTTTTGAGAAATACTTTTCTTGCTGCTGCCAGTTTGGATTTTATATCTTCTCTACTTTGGCCATTATCAGTTATTTTGAAATATTAAAACTCTTCTTCTAATTCTAGTGCCTTATTTCTTAATCTAAGTCCCTCAGCATCACCTGATTTAATTCGATAACATTCCATTAAATTTCTTTTTACTTTCGTTGATGTACAACTTACACTCTCTTTTCACAACTCTTCATCCTGTTCAACTGCTCTTCCAAAATCATTGCCATCTCTGAAAGAATTACTATATCAAAGTTTTTATTTCTTCTTCCTGAACTTCAGTTCCCTTTCCAAATTTCCCTCACAATTTTCTCAGTCTACAGACTGATTAACATCAAGAACTGGGGACAACCCAATCTTACTCCCTTCTCAACTACAGCTTCCCTTTCACATCTTTGAACTCATAACTGCATTCTGGTTTCTTCCCATGTTATAAATGGCCTTTCGTTTCCTGCATTTTATCCCTGCTAACTTCAGAATTTCAAAGAATATATTCTAATGAATACTATCAAAAGCTCTCTCTAAATGTACAAATGCTATAAAAGCAGTTTTTCCTTTTTTAAACTTAAGCATCAAGGATAAGTCATAGGGTTAGTATTGCCTTGCATGTTTCTAAGTAGCTCCTGGACCCAAACTGATCCACAGGGTCAGGTTCTACCAGTTTTTCAGTTCTTTTGTAAGTAATTCGTGCCCATATTTTGCAACCATGACTCACTGAACTATTGGTTCAATAACATTCATGCCTGCCATCTTTGGCATTGGAATTATTACAGTATTCTTGAAATCTGAGGGTATTTCTCCCAACTTGCACATCAGGTGGAATAATTTTATCTTGGTTGGCTCTCCCAAGGATTCCAATAATCCTGAAGGAATGTTGTCAGCTCCTTGGGCCATGACCTACACCTTTTAGTTCTTAGTTGAATTATTCTCATAATATCATACCTCCCACTTCATCTCCAGATACTTCCTCTTCTCTTTCCATAACACTCTCTCTTCTCTCTCTATAATATTTTCAAATTCATTTCCCCTGTGTAAACTCTCTATATATTCCTCCCATCTTTCTCTTGTTTGCTTAGTATTGGCTCATCATCTGAGCTCTTGATGTTCATTTCTCTTTCCACAAAAGATCTCTGTAATAGTCATATTGGCAGTATCTGCCTTTCACCTAGTAATCAGTTGTTGTTGTTGTTGTTGTTGTGGTCTTCAGTCCTGAGACTGGTTTGATGCAGCTCTCCATGCTACTCTATCCTGTGCAAGCTTCTTCATCTCCCAGTACCTACTGCAACCTACATCCTTCTGAATCTGCTTAGTGTATTCATCTCTTGGTCTCTCTCTACGATTTTTACCCTCCACGCTGCCCTCCAATGCTAAATTTGTGATCCCTTGATGCCTCAAAACATGCCCTACCAACCGATCCCTTCTTCTAGTCAAGTTGTTCCACAAACTTCTCTTCTCCCCAATCCTATTCAATACCTCCTCATTAGTTACGTGATCTACCCACCTTATCTTCAGCATTCTTCTGTAGCACCACATTTCAAAAGCTTCTATTCTCTTCTTGTCCATACTAATTGTCGTCCATGTTTCACTTCCATACATGGCTACACTCCATACAAATACTTTCAGAAACGACTTCCTGACACTTAAATCTATACTCGATGTTAACAAATTTCTCTTCTTCAGAAACGCTTTCCTTGCCATTGCCAGTCTACATTTTATATCCTCTCTACTTCGACCATCATCAGTTATTTTGCTCCCCAAATAGCAAAACTCCTTTACTACTTTAAGTGTCTCATTTCCTAATCTAATTCCCTCAGCATCACCCGATTTAATTTGACTACATTCAATTATCCTCGTTTTGCTTTTGTTGATGTTCATCTTATATCCTCCTTTCAAGACACTGTCCATTCAGTTCAACTGCTCTTCCAAGTCCTTTGCTGTCTCTGACAGAATTACAATGTCATCGGCGAACCTCAAAGTTTTTACTTCTTCTCCAAGAATTTTAATACCTACCACGAATTTTTCTTTTGTTTCCTTTACTGCTTGCTCAATCAGTAACATCATGAAAAGGACATATTGCTACTCACCGTAAAGATGACATGTTGAGTTGCAGACAGGCACAATGAAAAGACTGCCACATCTTGAACTTTCGGCAAAAAGCCTTCTTCAGAAATGGAAACACCCCCCCTTCCCACACACATCACCATCACATCATTATAGGCATTTACTCGTTGACGAGTATGAAATGTTTTTTGTAGTGTTATCTGTGGATTCTTTGGTGGCTAAATAGTTCTATTCTGGAGCCACAGATTCTCCAACAGTAATGGCATACACAGTTGGTGTTGCCTGAATGGAGTAACAGGTTTGTTCCTCTCAAGAGCTCTTGTTCTCTCCTGCAATTTCTCTTCCTATTCTCCTGCAATTGTCTCTGCTTTTCGAAATTAAGCATTCCTTGGTGAACAATCTGTTGGCATTTGGATCTATCTAGAGCTGCAGTTTCACAATCACTTGTGTTTATTTGACATTTTGTCATATTTGACTTGAGGACACCTTTATATCATTTCGTTTGCCTTCTTTGATTGCGTTGGCCATTTTTCAATTGGGAGAACATGATTTGCTTAGGTTGGTTGGTTGGTTGTTTGAGGTTAAAGGGACCAAACAGCAAGGTCATCAGTCCCTTGTTTCAAATAGACTCCATTCTGCTAACGGGACATCTCAATATAGTCAGAAAAATAAAACGGATAAAGGGGAAACGTAAAAGGGCAGTCACGTTGTCATTAGTAAAAACAAATGAGGGAAGTTGGCAAGAGAACGAACCCAACACTATGCTGAAACAGCATAGGCAAGACCACCTGTGACTTAAAAGGTACAACTGCTATAATGCAGAAAGTACGTATGGGAATAGAAAAACTAACCAAGCCTTAAAAAGAAGGGGTAAAAACAGAGTAAAAGGGAAAGAAAAGAGGATTCCGGTCAGGGAGGTGAATCGGGAATCTCTGAACACTGCCTACAGTGGGAGACACCCAAACACTCACCGCCCTGCCCCAACACCAGAGGGAGATTAAAAACTTTAAAACTGAGAATAAAAACCACTCTCCCGGAGGAAACCTAGAACCAGAGAGACCATCCGGGAATCGTCAGCCAACATCAAAGGTAAAGTGTGGGGGAGTCTGTATTTAGCACGCAGAGCCAAAAGAAGGGGGCATTCAACCAAAATGTGGGCCACTGACTGGAAGGCTCCACAACCACATAGCGGGGGTGGCTCATCACGCAAAAGGAAACCATGGGTCAGCCTGGTATGGCCAATGCGGAGACGACACAGCGTGGTCGAGTCCTTGCGGGAGAGGCTAAAGGAAGAACGCCATGGGCCTGTATTCACCTTAATGGCACGAAGTTTATTAGACAGTGGAGTAGCCTCCCAAGAATTGGCCCATGACTGTGCAAAGTGGGATTTGATGTGAAGCCGTAAATCCGCTGCAGGAGGGGTTACAGAAAACGGGGGGTAAGTAACTGCTCCCCCAGCCAAACGATCAGCGAGCTCATTACCCGGGATACCCACATGGCCCGGGACCCATAGGAAGTCAATGGAACAAGCAGCATGGTGAAGATCAGCGAGATGGTCATGGATGGCAGAGACCAAGGGATGGCGCGAAAAACACCGGTCAATAGCAAGAAGGCCACTCATCGAGTCCGTACATAACAAAACGCGGTTGTGTTGGGATTGTTTAATAAAGGTAAGGGCCCGGGAAATTGCCATCAATTCCACAGTAAACACCCCACATGAGGGTGGCAGTAGATGATTTTCCGTTCCAACGAAGGACGTGAAGGCATACCCAACATGATCAGCAGATTTAGAGCCATCAGTGTAAAAAACAACAGCATCCCGAAACTCCCATAAAATTTGGCGGAAAAAGGAACGGAACACCACCGGGGGGATGGAATCTTTCGGACCGCGGCGGAGATCCATCCGAATTCGAGGCCGAGGAACTAACCAAGGAGGGGTGGAGGGGAGGGAGCGACGAAGACAGGACAAAGAAGGAAGCCGAAAATCACGGGTAAGAGACGCAAGGCGCAGCCCAACCGGTAAACCCGCCCGAGGGCGGGAGTCAGGCGGGCGACGTCCATGGTCTGGGAATAGGATAGAATAGGAAGGATGAGCG